>NC_081214.1:22052207-22352207 GCF_902713425.1 Acipenser ruthenus | reverse complement strand
CAGGCTACAACCACCTTCTTTAATCAGTGAAAGCCATTTGTAGACCAGTGTGGAATGCCATGGCTGTCTGGAATGTGAGTGCCAGTGTGATATGATTGACCTGGTCCATTCCTTTTATAGATCTTGGTTTTGAAGATAATTTCAGTGATGTTCTGAAAGTGGAGGAGAAGAAGAACCAGCACAACCGGGTCAGTGTGCCTCGTGGGCCCCCGCCTGTCCCGACTCATAAAGAAACACCTCTCCCAGTCCCGCCTCGGAGAGGGTTACACACCCCAGCCCCTGCCCCAGCCCCTGCACCTGCACCTGCACCTGCACCTGCACCAATCCAAAAAGAGAGGCACCTGTCTTCACCAGCAAAAGAAGGGCATTTTACTGCCTCTCAAAATAAAGAGTGAGTACCTTTCTCTATTGTGTGCATTCTTTTCTTTAATATGTATATATAATTAGGCAGCATTTCAACCTGACAGCTTTTAGAAGAGTAATTTACCAGTATTGTTGTAACATGTATAGTAAGGATGTGAGCACTTATAATGGAGAGGCTGCTTTAAAACACATTTTAAATCAGGGTAAAGGTATATTTTACATCTATTTTCTGACGGTTTCATTTCTTACCTAATGCATCTGCATTCTCTATCGTCTGCTATTGAGCTTGCTGCCTAAAGCATTCTTTCTCATGCTTACTAACTATTCCAGTATAACGTCCTTTTTCAGCCTGCATGTATTGTGACTCATCAGTGTCTTTCCTGCAGCTCCAAGTGGAATGACAACCCCAATGTGACCAATACCATGAGGAAACTGTTTGTGCCGACCAGCCAGTCGGGACAGAGGGAGGGTTTAATCAAGCACTGCCTGATCAAGAAGGAGAAGGAATATGTGGATATCCAGAACTTCAGGTGAGAAGCACTGAGGAACGCTGTCTTTGTAGAAAGCACTATCCACTAGACAGGTCAGCTCATGAGTCACTGATTCCCAATAGGAGAGGGAGGCTCATAGCCCTTACCTTGCTTTACAGTAACTGCAGGTTCTTATACTGAAGAACTACACACCAAGTCCATAGACGAACAAGGATTCTGTTTGAAGGTTTCTACTATTAATAATCATTTTGGTTGGAGTTGCTTGGAGCTGGACTAAATTACCTTTTAAAAACAAGATAGCTTTGCCTGATCCTGAAATTTAAATCGATATAAAAATGTAACCTTAGCTGAATGGGCAGGCAAAGGAGAAAGAGAGGCAACTTGCTTAGAATGTGGGGATCTTTTGCAAAGGGTTGTTCAAATGTACAATAAAATATGCTTTTCACCGGCCAGGTTTTTTACGGGAACGTGGAACGTGAACGGGCAGTCCCCTGACAGTGGGCTGGAAGCCTGGCTAAGCTGTGACCCTGAACCCCCTGATGTGTACTGTATTGGGTAGGTACTGTACCACGCTGTGGGAACCGGTGTGTGTGGGCATGGGGATATAGCATCTTATAATAGATTTAGTACACTTTTAGCACCTGAAAAATGTGTATCAGGAAGGACTAGAAATCACTTTACGGTTTGTTATATTGTATGCATACTAATGGGAACATACATGAGGAAATAGCTACGGTATATAAAAGGTTGTAATCGTCTTTGGAGAACTAAAGACATAGAGAGATGGAGATGGACAGATAATTGCAGTGTTGTGTTTATTTGTGTGCTGGACTGATGGGATGTAGTCAGGCTCCTCTGAGATTTAACATGTATCTTTAGAAAGTTTGTATGTCTGCTCCAGTGTGCAGCACAACAGAAAGCATTTCATCGCTCTCCTATTTCTGCCGCGCCTGTAGTTTTCAGGAACTGGACCTGAGCACAGAGGCCTTTTTCTATTTCGACTCGGCGAGGGAGCAGGTGTGGGTGGAAGCTGTGGAGAAGGGGCTGCACCCCAAAGCCAAGTACAAAAAAGTGAGTCTCTGAAAACTCCAGCTGAAAATCATACACTAAATTCAGCAGCACCAGGACAAGTTAATACTTCACTATTAGGAGTCACCATTACGCACAAAGCACTTCAAAATTTAAAGTTGTCTGCTTTTGCGTATAAAATGATGAACCCAGATAACAGTTAATGGACAGGACTGCTACCTGCTGGACCACGTCCTCTTCATAAACAGTTTTAATTGTATTGGATATAATTGATGGATAATGTTAACTCAATTAAGTACTTTAAACTTGCATGCTTTCTTAGAAAGCAGAGAAATAGATTTGAATGCAGCTATTGTTTTATGTTGCTCTCATCTTCTCTTCTCCTGGGGCGTTCCTAAGGTGAGCTAATGTATTCGGGCTCGGCAGTGCTTGAATTAGCTTTGACGTTTTACTGGATACTGTCACCATTCTTGGATTCTCACAAAAGCTGATTTAACTGTGTTGGCTACAATGAAGTAAAGTGGTGTGCTGAAACATTAAGAGTCGTAATGAAGGCTTGGTACAGCGCTATGAATCAGACTGAAAGTGTTTCATGTTCCCAATCCATCCATAAAATACTCATCAATTCTGAGTAGCAACCACACTATAATACACTACCTCAGGGCTTGAAACTCGCACCAGCCCTGCATCTAGTCCTGTCTGTCAGAACCTCTCTTATTCAAGCCAGATTAAACAGAAAGGCCTCTGGTTAACCTGCTCTGATCTCATCACAGCACCTCATCCTTGAGTCTGCAGGTTTGCTAATAGTTCTTCATGCAGATATAAGGAAAGAATGTATGTAACATCAAAGTCTTCTATACTTCATTGAAGGAAGTTCTGAAACCCAGGAGTGGGTCCAGGGCTTTTGCGAGTTTCAAGCCCTGCTGCCTGCAAGTCAAGTACTGTACGCACACATTTCAGCTCATGCCTTCATGACACTTCGTCTCCCTTGCTCTCAAGATCAGCCTCATTCGACTGGTGGGAATGATGCTGGTCGTCTACGCCAAGAAGGAGCACCGGAAGTATATCCGTGAGGTGGAGAAAGAATCCACTGGCACTGGGATTATGGGTAAAATGGTGAGCAGCCAGAGAAATAAAGCAAGTAAATGCTTTTGTGTGCTTCAGTCTTATAAGATATGAATAAATATAATGTAACCGTTAAACAGTATTGAATGTTGAAGCCACAGTAGAATAGAAGGGGTCCCCAATTGACTGACCTGGTAAAGACATGACAGTATGGTATGAGTCCACAGTCAGAAAAGCACAGGTGAGCGTGCCGTTGTTGTTTCTCCTAAATCTAATATGTTCTGAATTTGTTCAGGGTAATAAAGGCGGGGTAGGTGTGAGGTTTGTGTTCCACAACACCAGTTTCTGCATCGTAAACTCTCACCTGGCTGCGCATGTGGAAGACTTTGAGAGGCGCAATCAGGACTACAAGGACATCTGCGCTCGGATGAGCTTCCATGTGCCAGGGCAGCCGCCGAGCAGCATTGTTAAACACGAGTGAGTCAAGGGGGGGTGGGGGCTTGGAGAAATCAATTTCAAGATTCATTTCAGGTTGGGTAACGTTTAGATTTAATGAAACCATGAAAACAAACAGACCCCCACTGTAGGTGTGCTGCAAAAGAAGAGCTAGAAAACTCACACCCCACATGGTGAGAATGTGTCTGAAGCTTACAAAAAAATCCCATTTTATTGACCTTGGATCCGATTATATTACCATTTGGGAGACGAACTAGACTAAAATATTTGACTCATTTTAAAGCTTGTTTCAAGGGATTTCCGCCCAGTAACAGGCATGTAAGCCAGTGATGTAATGAGTTGTGCAATTCCCCTCGGTCCACTAAATAGTTCATAACAAATGCAAAATCCATCTAAAAAGCTTGCAATCAGCCTGATAAATCTGATCCTCCCCTTTTACAGTGTGGTGATCTGGCTGGGAGACCTCAACTATCGCCTCTTTCTTACTGATGCAGCGGACGTCAAAAGCCTGATCAGCCAAAATGAAATCAAGAAGCTACAGGAACTGGACCAGGTGAGAGAGGGGAGGATGAGAGGAAAACATCCAGCCGAGGCAGAGGAGCTGGTGCACTCTTTATACTGTAGTCTAACAATTCTCAAAACCTGAAAATTGTCATTGGAAATTGCATTCATTTAATTAAAGGGGGGGGCATTTTATTTATTTTTTTGCTGCTGTGGTGGTGGCTGCATGTGGTACAATATGTTTTCAATACAGTCTATGCTGTAGAATTATTTCTAAAATGAATACAGCACATTTAATGCATACGACAGGAAATGTATTGTTCAAAACCTAGTTTAATGCATTCAGTTATTACAGGCTGTAGGTCTGTTCTGTGTGGTTTTAAATAAACAGTAAAGGTATGAATACTGTGGTTTTCAATGTCCGAGTGAGCTGCTGCACATGTTTTTAAATGGCGTTTCTTGGGTTCCTGTTTAGAACCAGGCAGATTATCTAGTGTATAAAAGCACAAGGGGGTCTTCGTTAAACAGCTGAGAACAAATCCCATGTACTGACCGTTTTTTAATTTTAATTTTTGTTTTAGTTGAATATCCAGAGGCAGACAAAGAAAGCGTTTACAGATTTCAATGAAGGAGAGCTCAATTTCACACCAACGTACAAATACGACCCGAAAACTGATCGATGGGACTCCAGGTATAGTTTGATCATTTTTCTCATTTTGTTTGAAATCCTGTTGTCATTAATAACCAGGCTTTGAAGCCTGTTGTTTATCACTGGGGCAGGTTGGTTGCAGCCTAAGCAGTCGTTAAGAAGGAACACGCAGCTGTTCAAGTTCTGCTTCTCCCAGCAGGTGTCTCGAATAAGCCAGTGTGAATGATTTAGCCCGTTCTGCATGCTCTGGCTTTGTCTTTTTTTGGTGTGTCAGTGGAAAGTGCCGTGTCCCTGCCTGGTGCGATCGGATCCTGTGGAGAGGGAGCAGTGTGAAGCAGCTCACCTACAGGAGCCACATGAAGCTACAGACCAGTGACCACAAGCCTGTCAGCTCCCTCTTCAGTGTTGGGGTAAGGTCTTCATTGCAGGTGGTCATATCAATTAGACATTCATTGCTGGTCTGTGGGCAGTCCCTGGGCATTTAGCAGATGGTTGAAATGAAAAAACAAAACAATCGAAAGTATATTTGAATGATTTACACAGTGGCAGATCTTACTGTCTTAAACCCCAGCAGGATATATAGAGCATTAAAGGGCAGAGCAAATATATAAACAACAGTGAAAAACCTGTCTACAAGTTATAAACAAAAAGCTTTGCAAATTGCAAACCAGCTATTTATTCTTGGAAACCATTGAATAGTCAGATCTCCAAAGGTGGAACTGATCAGCATGTTTATTGATCTATAAATACTCCAAAGCGGATGCATAACACTTTAAATAGTAACTTGCAAACCAGTCGGCTCCCAGCATTAAAACTGAGGGATGAATGAGTTTATTTATTAATCTATAAATACAGGCTGGTCAGCATCAGATATTAAACCACAGCCTGGCCTGCTTCCTCTTCTGTTTCAAGTCTCTGCTAAGTATGACAGTATGTTGGCCACCACATCAAACTGCTACAAACACTATTACTTAGTTGTCAGGCATATTCGATTACTTAAGGGTCAGACCAGGGGGTGTTGCTCAAGACCTTATTTCACTGAGTAATTTTTTTTGCAAAGCCCTTAAAACAAGCTTTAAGAAGCTACTAACATTATTGCAAAATGTGCATGTTCTCACCATGGGGAGTTACACAACTTTTCTGAATGCACACGACAACTACCCTTGAACCCCTCAAGTATAATCGGTAGGAATAAGAACAAAAATTATAAACTGCGTTTCTTTTTAGCACTACTGAATCATCTGTGAGCTGTGCTTGGAAACATAAACACAGCAAATACTTGAGCAGTCACAATGCTGAAGTCATTCTGGTTCTGTACGGTCCTGATTTGTGTCACACTGCTTTCTTCGCCCGCAGGTCAAGGTCGTGGATGAGCGACGCCACAAGAGGGTGTTTGAAGAAATCGTGCGGATGATGGACAGGATGGAAAACGAATTCCTCCCCTCCTTGTCCCTCACCCGGAGAGAGGTAAGTACGTCAGATAAGAAGCAGCTGCAGCCCTACACAGAAAACATGTAGCATTTCCCCAGCAAACCTGGGCCTGGGTAGAATGGTAGAAAACAAACAATTAAGTAATAAGCCGTTTTCGATAAATGTGTTTTCCCAGTGCCGGTTCTATTCTCCTTTATCTCCAAGTCTTCTCTCCGCAGTTCATCTTTGAGAACGTGAGATTCCGGCAGCTCCAGAGGGCAAAGTTCCAGATCATGAACGATGGGCAGGTCCCCTGTCACTTTGCCTTCATCCCCAAACTGAACGACACTCAGTTTTGCAAGCCCTGGCTGCGTGTGGAGCCATGTGACGGCTACCTGGAGCCCAGTAAGTACATACATTTTGTACATTTTTTTTTATATAAAGGGACCCCCCCCCCCCCTTACAAACTTCTGGTTTACAATGCATTTTAATGTTCAAGTACCAAACAGATAAAAAAAAAATAAAACGCTGCCAAGGATTGTGGAAATGAGTAGGAGAGCTATGAAGAACGGTTTCTGTAATGCTATGAGAAAGCTTTGAATGCTTCCGTCTGTGTGCCCTCTGTGATGTGTGAATGTAAGCGGGCTGTGCTTGTCTGTCTACTCCTCAGATGAGACGGTGGAGATCTCCCTGGAGGTGTATGTCAGCAAGGACTCGGTCACCATGCTCAACTCCACCGAGGACTCCATTGAAGACATCCTGGTGCTGCACCTCGACCGGGGCAAGGACTACTTCCTCACCATCGGGGGCAACTACCTGCCCAGCTGCTACGGCACCTCCCTGGAGACCCTGTGTCGCATGAAGAAGCCCATCCGAGAGATCCCCATCACCAAGCTCATTGACCTGGTGAGGGGCTGGGGCGGGCAGTGGGGTACTGTGTGTACTGTGCTGTGCGATATCTGGTGCTTGGGGGGGGGGGGGGGGGGGAGTTTGTTGGTTTATTTATTTCTTCTAATTTATCTTTCTAAGCTTGCAAGCCTTGAGTGGAGACGTGAGCTACGTCAGAATCTCTGCATGGCTCCTTATGACGAGGAAGTGAGAGGGTCGCTGCTTGTTTAATAAAGAAACCCTGACTACTCTTTGGAAAGAGGAAGTGAATGGCTTTATAGTATGGTGTCGCTTTCGAATTGCATTCTCAGCTTGCATATTGGAGTGAGGATGGGAAACTGAAGTACTTTAGGTGGATAAGTGAAGTCATTTCTGCATTGTAAGCCCAAAATGCATGGCTGGTTAATGCTCTGCTTGCATTAAGCTGGTAGGGAAGTAAGGAATACCCCCTAAGTGCTGCTTTACTCCATCAGCCTGTGCTTTTCTGCATTGATAACACTCTCAATGCTTTTCTTATCTTACACCTGTGCTGTTAATTGGAGCGGATCACTGTTCCTAAAGGTTCCGAAGCATGTCAATCTTAAAAGTTTTTCATCAGTCTGTGATTAGAAGATTTTTTGCTTTCTATCAATCAATTTATGTCTTGTGTCTTTATTTCTCTCTGTCTCTGTCAAACACACATCTGTTTTGGGCTGCATCATGTCCAGGGAGAAGAAAGCCTCACTGAGACGGTAAAAACCTTAAAACTCAAACAATGAATGGTATGCACTCGCACATGTGGGTTTATATGTTGGCAGATCTTCATTTTTGATTTCTGCCTGCTGCTAAGAGTTGTTCAGGGACAGTGCATGGTTTTAATATTTGAAGTTACTCCCTAGCATAGTTAATCATCTGAGTCACTTCTTACAGTAGCTGGAAATGCAGTGTGTACAGTAAGCTTGAAAGCAGTATGATTTACAAACTGTTCTGAAGACCCGTCTCGATGAACCAGAGCTTGTATTGTTTGTTTTCAATCAGGAGAGGTCTCGTTTAGATCTCCTCCCAGTGGACAACGTTGGAACTGAAGACAAACCCTTGAAAATCCCCAAGGAGGTCTGGCTGCTGGTGGACCATCTGTTTACAAAAGCCTGTCGACAGGTGGGTCAGTAACACACACAAACACTGAAGGGTCCTTTAGAAAAAATGTCCGTGTAAAACGAGTTGTTAAAAAAAAATAAGACTACAATCTGTTTTTGTGTTCTGGTGTGCAGGAGGACCTGTTCCAGACCCCAGGGATGCAGGAGGAGCTGCAGACTATAATCAACTGTCTGGATACCAGCATTCCTAACACCATCCGTATCCTTTACAGTCCCAGTTCCAGATAGCTAAACATCCTGCAGTCTTGGCTTACAGACAGCAGTGTGGGTACAGAGTTACAGAGGCAGCTAAGAGAATTTGTGACACAATTCTTCAAAATGGTAAAAGGCGTCCGTGCCAGATTGCAAAGGTTAAATGGCTGCATGAAACTGATGTAATCAGTGTGGCTCAATACCAAAGGGTTTTGATCCCTGCTGTGGTAAAATAACAAGGCGTTTGATTACCTAGATACAAAGTTAGCACCGAGTCTTACCCCAGTGTGCTGGTTGTTAAAAAGCCAGACATTTCACTGCTAAAAAGCCAGCAACGGACTTTGCCTTGCAATGCAAAGTTGGTCTAATGAATCACTAAACCGCAGCAGATCTATAGTCACCAACGTTTGCATCATGAAAGTAGGGTCCTTTTGTGAACCATAGTTTTTGAAAAGCATCTCAAAGTAGATCTTATTTAGTAGTGTGTCTTGTCTTTTAAATGTATGTAAGGCAGGGGTGATATAAACTGAATCAATACTACATAAATTAGATGGACTGCATGGTGTATAAGCAGAAAGACAGTAAGGCTGTCTGTACTGTTGCACTGATGTAGGCTTCCGAGGCACTAGGGGCTCCTGTTCCCTGGCTTCACGCCTCTCCTCTGCATCGTGTTGGTTCCTGAACAGAACGCTCCAGCCGGCAGTAACCATTCAGTAGCCGAGGCCCTGCTCATTTTCCTGGAGGCCTTGCCGGAGCCGGTGGTGTGTTATGAACTGTGCCAGCGCTGCCTGGACTGCTCCCACGACAGCCGACTCTGCAGACAGGTACAGCCCTTGTAGGAAATCCTCGAGGAAACAGTGCAGATATCAGCATTGTTCATTGAATCTTTGTGACTGGCCAACACACATATCTGCCTGGGGCAGAGACAACTGTGATCAGTATCACATGGTTTTATATGTGTAAAATGTGTTGCACAGGGTAGATTGCATGTACAGTGGAAGGATGTCGCTTCCACATGATTCTAATTCTTTGCTTTCCCCTAGGTGATCTCCCAGCTGCCCCGGGCTCACCGCAATGTTTTCCGGTACATCATGGCATTCCTGCGAGAGCTCCTGAAGTATTCCGAAGACAACAATCTCAACGCCAATATGATAGGTGAGAGAGAGGGGCTGAACAGATCTCGAACAGTGGCACTTTGATCAGGGTAACACATTGCCATAAATGGTCATCTAACAGCTGCTTTTTTGGGTGATGGATACTAGATTTAAAGGTACCTGCTTAGTCCTGAAAACGTTTGATTTGGCCCAATTCCTTACATCATTATCTGACAAGCATTTTTGGTCAGGTATTTTGAATGCAAGTATAGATTTGTTCTGGTGTATTGTGCTCAGTGCGAGCATGTCATTGAATCTGTTGAGTTCAGTAAAGATACTGAGACTGTGTGAGAAGACCTTATAATAATTATTACTGTACCACCCACCCCTTGTGTTTCAGCCACGCTCTTTGCCAGCCTCCTGATCCGACCCCCACCCAACCTGATTGGAAGACAGACTCACCACGACCGTCAGAAAGCCATAGACTTCATGCTGGGGTTCCTAATGGGCGGGGATGAGGAGTAGAGCAGCCAGCCGGTTGGAGGGGTGGCAATGGGAGGACGTACCAAGGGGGCAAAGGGTTAAGGATTGTGGGCAGTGATGAAAGACTATCATGGGTGCTGGTCCTGACCATGCAGCCTGTTAATACAGAGATGTGTGTCGCTGTGGATAGAGGAATTGTTTAGAGGGGGGAGGGATCAATGCTGTAAACCAGCAAGCAGGACTGAGAATAAGACTCCCATTGCATGGCAGAGTGATCCAATCCAACTGTGATCTTATTTAACCACCAAGTACAATCTTATGTGCGTCTAATGAAGCAGACTGTAAAATCAGGAATGGCTCAAACTGCTCTGCAATGGATATCCTATTGCTATAACTGTTTAAGGTCTAGTATACTTGATGGCATCTGCTCCTGAAACACAGACACCCTACCTCCCACCACCCCCACACAGCTATCGGTAATACCAGAAATAAGACTTGTATCTCCTGCTATTTGAAGGTGTACAGTCAGGGCATATCCAGTGCTGTTAATGATGAAAGCCATTAACTCCCAACATAGGATTCTTATGGTGTTTCAACTCCTGTTCCCAGATACTTCTCAATAATGCAGTATTCATCCTACCTTGCAAAAAATGGAGGGTCATTAGAGTCTCTGCCAAAATACATGATGCTAATCTGGTTCCTCAATGTAAAAATGTGCCCTTAGTTACCCACATGCTAAGGTAAAGCCCTCCACACTACTTACTAGGATAGGGACGAGCACTTTATTGTTCGTTGCAGTGGTTCTCCTCTGCAGCTGTATTTATAGGAATAAGAGGTCAACTGAAGCTTGTTTTGCTACCATATTGAATGGGACCTGCGTTCAACCTGAGAGAGAATTGAAACCACAAGCACACCCACTGGCAAACCCAAAACGCACTTACATGTCCATGCATTTTGGGATGTTAATTTGGTGTATTATAATGTTATTTATTTTTGAAATCCAAAGTAATAAATGCACAGGATGGAAGACATCAGCCCCAGTTCTCTTTGGCTCCAACTGCATTATTTTACCATCTGTATTCAGACAGAGAATCGAACCCGGGTCTATTGGCTACTATTCAACTTCATTATTAACATAATAATAAACACTAGAGTTTGAAGACAGATTGAAATCTGGCGCCATCATTATCACTGTGCAATCCACAATGTAAGAGGTTACATTTCAAGGAACTGGGTTCCTCTAAAACTACAGTAATTGACCAGGTACTGTACATCAAGGGATCAGGACTCTGGCTTCTGCTCTTGATTAGATCACCATTTCGCTTCACATAGAAACTTGTATAGTAGACTTGCAATTTACAGACTGCCAGTGATGAGTCACGGTGTGCAGCGGGAGAGAGCAGCTCTCTGCACGCTGGAGACTCTGCATTAACTATCTACATTCATGTCTTAACTCTGGTGTACATACTGTAGTGTTTCTTTCTGTGATGTAAAAATGACTTGTACTGTAAGTAAGTGCAGTTAAAAAATGTTTATGTATATATTTATCTGAATTCTGTGTCCTGTAAACGGTACTCCCTAAATACAAAAAAAAAATTTCCTCCATTTACAGTTTTTTGTCCTTTTTCACATTGCCTCTCCTCACAAAGAAACTCAAAAGAGCTTGAAACCACTGCAACTTCAGCCACTGGGGTTTGTCAGTGGCCTGCTTGGTTAATTGATGTTGGGAGTAACAGAACAGGTAAAGATAAATTAAAGTACAGACTCACAGGTGAGAGTATAGGACTGGCAGAAAAGCTTTCATAGAGACTTTTTGATCTACCAGTTTCTTTGAGGCTTGATGTGCAGTGGAACTTTACAAGGCAGTGGTACTACCTTTTAGCTGGTATGTGCACCATAGACAGATGGCTACAGAAAATGTAAAGATTTAGCTCTAGCCATATGCAACAATCAAATTGCTTTTAGACATGGTTTATATGAATTCAGTATGCAAGCGGGCTGGGCTGGATTGGGATCAGTTTTAAAACCATCCCATTGATCATCTTTTGGCTCTCAATGTGCCGTTCCTGTTGAAGAAGCTCATAGTGTCTTGGTAAGTACATGACCAGCATCCTTTTGATTATTGTGTCAGCAACCTTTTTACCAAAATGAACCTATTGCTGCCAAAGGCCCTCTTCCCAGGGAACGTTACCCTCAGCTCCTGAACGCCTGCAGTATTTGTGCTTTCTGTGCTTTGTTTCCTCCAAACTCCGTAACACTATGCCTCCCTTACAGCTCCCATGTGTGAAATTTATCCTGGCAACATTGGACAGTACTTCCAGGTTCAGCACCTAATATTTAAGTGAATGTGTTTGTTTCCATCACCCTAGCACAGGTTCAACACATGTAAAACTAGGGGTTTGTGTGTTCTTGTATTGCAACTAGACCTACAGTAATAAATGCTGCAGTCAGTGGATATGACAGCTCCCAACGAGCTCTCGACTCTGCCAAACGTGACTGTGATGGGAAGGAATGAACTCTGTTAGCATTGTCCCTCGTTTACAACTTTAATAGCGTATTCATACTCCAGTACAACGTAAAGGAACCGTTTCCAAAATATCTCCTGCGTTCTGTAATGCAAAAGCAAACAGTTATTTTATTGGTTAAAGAGATGTCTTTCTTTATGGAGCTTTCAACATTTTATCCTTAATGCTGGCTTCTTTCAGAGGAACCCTCACTTTGCAGGTTAAAGATTTGTGACTTGGTAATCTTCGTGGTTTCCTGTAGGCTGTATAGAGAGCCATTAGGATGAGTACACACATTATTCCTCAACATCCAAGCACAGAAATGATGTGCTTGATATTGTCTTTAACATGGCCAGTGTTCTGTAGAACCCCTGGAAATGTATGCATATTATTTGAGGAAAACCACTATGAAAAATAAGTCCTGCTTACTCTCTGCCTTTATATTGTGCTCGAAGATCTAGACTGGGTTTAACGGGAAGCAGTGTTGTGCTGTGCTTGTGTCTGCTCCCTGCTAAATCCCTGAGTGGTGATGGCACACTTTTAGTTAGGTTATTCGGGAGCTCATGAGAGATCCCTCTCTCGGGTGTGAAATTCCCCTTATATGTGACCTCCACTCCCTGTTTATAACCCTCGTCTCTGCACCATGCCTGCTGATTCGCACACCACCCCCTTGGAAGTATGAGTCTTCTCCGTGTCTCGTCCTACCGCCGCTTGTTTGAGGAGGAGGAGTGGGGTTCGGGCCCAGCGGCGAGCCTCCAGTGTGGGGGGCAGTACCGAGTAGCAGCCAGGTGAGCGACTGATCCACGCCTGCAAGATGCCAGCTAAATTGGCGCTGCTGTTTCACCAAAGTACCTGTGTCTTTCCGTTAAGTTTGAAGAAAAAAAGATGAGTGTGTTCCAAATTTTTAAACGTGCTGTTGGTGTAATAGTTTTCTTAACTTCTTTAATTTATTTAATAGAACTTAATAACATGTTATTTAAAACGTCTAAGAAGACTGACACTAGCTCAAATAGTTACTTCAGTTCTCATAGTTTTACCTTAGTATTATGATTGAGCGTTGTTGTGAAGATCTGGATATCTGCATTAATAGAAATGAAGCTTCAGTTTGGCCACCTTTCGCCAGTCATCCAGAATGAGAGCTGTTTTAAAGAACGCTGGAGTTGTGGTTACCTGTGTCGATCACCTTAGTGGGGCTCTCTCTGTGTCTGGTCTCCAGAGCTGGTCGCGGTGTGGAGCTGGTGGAGCCGGACTTCGCTGCTGCCCGGACTCTGAACAGAGAGGGTCTGTCGAGCTGTGTGAGGGACCGCGGTCTGATAGCGGCTCTCAACAACAGGCTGGTCAACCTTATTGAAACGGTGAGTCGCCAGCCTTCAACAGCAACTCCAGTGCAATCTGACAAACAGCAGAGACTCAGCGTTTTCAGTAGAAGATGTTAATACAGTTAATTGATTGTAAGTTTACAGGCAGGCATTGTGTCAGGCAGAGCAGTTTTGTCTTGAATACGTTTTCTGCGACACTTTAATTGTAAAGTTGAGTACATTTTCATTCAACTCCTCCATAAAAGATATCTGAAAGGCTTTATTAGCCCCCGGAATCCAGCTTGATTCCTGGTTTGCAATTCACAGACACTTGCAATCAAAGTATGGTATGGCCTTTGCTAATGTTCATTTTACAAATTGATGCTTTTTGGAAAACCAGACCGTAGCCAATTTGGAATTTAACAGAAGTGGCTTCAGTTATAAAATGTCAGGCTGTGGTTGGGACAAGGTGCTAGACTTGCAAAGCTGCAGCTGCAGGTATGATATCTGGTTCCACTCTGACGGTCCCCTTCTGTGTTGGCCCAGGCCCACTGTCTGGAGGAGGAGAATGAAATGCTGGAAGCAGAGATCCTGGAGCTGGAGAGGAGGCTGGAGAGTCGCACCTCCCCCTCCTCAACCAGCCAGCGAGAGAACATCTTGGACCTGAGCGCCGTGGTGGAGAGGCTCAGGAAGGAGAGGGTAAAGAGGACCTGCACTCTTAATCTGGGACATTACTGTTACAGGTCATTCTAACTTGTGCCACCAGGTGGGGCTGTAGTACTGACTAAATTAGAAGGTAGACTCATTTTATATAATCATCCTTGGTTGTTTTTTTTTGTTATCAAGCCAAGACAGACCCAAGGTATGAAGTGCGTGGCAGGTAATGAGCAAATGATTGTGTCAGCCCAGGTGTGCAGTAAAAGACTTTCACCAGCTTTCACCCCCACCTCGCCCACACCAAATCCTTAAAACAAATAACTAACGTGTGTCAGCACCTGTTTTAAATGGCTTCCTGTAACCAAGGCCCCTTTGTTTCCACAGGAAGAGATCGTGTCCGATATCGATGCCCGACAGAAACAGCTCCTGATCCTGCAAAAGAAATTGGGACACACCTCCGAGCAACGTGCTCACCTGGAGCTGCAGAGGGAGGAGATCACTCCGGTAACACAGCTCTGCCTTGTATTCCCACAGCTGAGAATTGTAGTCTTTACAAAACGGCAAGGAAACATGGAGCAATCTGATTGGCTGACTGTTTCAACCAGTGTAGATATGTCACAATGCCAGCTTGATACTTTTAAGAACCGCTCTAGTCTGAGTCACTTCCCATGGTCCAATGCATGTCGAAGCTGTTTAATGGCACCAGACTTCGGGGTGTGAATACTGTAGTACATCTGAAGACTCTGTCAAGTGTTATTCCTTTCCTATCACGTGATAGAACATTTTAGGGGTGACTGCAAGATAATGGAGTTGTTATTAATAGTGCTGGAAAAAAATCTGATTTGAGCAAATCGTAATAGAAAACCACATTTATTTATTTATTTTTTGAACAAGGATAATATGTCTTACTCTCTAATTTAAAAACAATGGAACCACACAGATCGATGGTGTATAGTACCAGCTTCCAGATAATAATCACAGATAATAACGTAACATATTAATTCATCAAACCAGTCTTTACCAAAGCAGTCTGTAAATAACTTGTGAGCTTTGGGAATAGGGCTTGACTTTATAGCAGAAGCTGCTTCTGTCAGCCCCTCCACTAGGTGTCACTGCAGGCTAACATACCCTGTGCTTCAGCATGCAGTGCTCAGCAGATAGACATGTCGGCCACAGCTGTTGGATTCCTAAACAGCCTAAACTTAGCCGAGTCCCTGGGCATCGAGCCACAGTGAAACCCAACTCCTGCCTTTGAAACCATTGTATCAAACACAATCAACATGCCACCGCACAGCCCACCCCCTTCAACAGCTTTGAATAGTACCCTTTAGAGTTCAGATGAGTCTCTTGCAGTCATATCTATTATCATGCAGCATGCACATTGCATTTCTCATGTGTGCAATGTTGTTATGCATCTTAACATTTTAATGCATGTATTACAAATGACATACACCTATTACCCTTGATATATAGACTGATGTTCATACAAAGCTGATTTAAGGTGGAATTGCTAGATAGTAGTATTAATAGGTTTGAAGCTTCTGGGCTAAAGATATTTCATATAATAATGTACAGATCCAGCACTGTGTAGATTTGAACAGACACCACTGTGACAATTCAACAGAACATGGAATCGATTCTCAATAATTCTTTAACACTGCACTGTTTTTAAACATGCAAGAAGCCCCGCAGTCAGATACTACAATCTGCAAATAAAGTAAGAGAAAGACCGTCCTTTGTGTTATCATGGGGTATTAACCCTTCTGTTCAGGTAGCCAATCCAACTCTGTGTCTTTGGAGAATCTGTTCCCTGGTTTGTTTTTGCCTTCGTTTGTTAATCTGTGATTTTATTCAAAACAGTTCTTTAGCAGGGCCTGAGCATGGTATTATTTACAAAAAAGCTGCCTCCTGTTTTGGAATCCAAGGTCGTACCACAAAAGAGAAAGCGTGTGGAGAGATCGTAAAAAATGAAGCATCAACGCCTAGAGCACCTGGTGGCGAGAATAGCATTTGAAATATCTTTTCACTCATCAGGTCTTTTCAGTGAAAAGAGCCCTGTCTTTAATATCTCACAAGCACATACTGTACAGTGTTGCTCATATATAAACTGAAAGTGCAAGGTGTCTGCTGAACACATCTACAACACTTCCATACATGCATCAGTCTTTGCTCACTCCTGGAATATATATCAGTTTAGCCAGACACCTATACACAGATTGGACTTGCAGACTCAAACCCACAACATATCCACTAAGGCAATTATGCCTACTTAATTGACATTCCAGTCCTTTTAAAAATGTTCAATTTCAATAGTAATTTACCATTAAATTGGCATAGTATCCTTCTCTTAAGATGATTTCTTTTGGATTTGCCATGCTTGAATCTGCTTTCATTAGGCTGATTCCAAGCTTTTTCAGTTCTTTTTCATGCTTCTGTATCCATACCTATTTCTAAAAGCCTTTCATGCTTTACTCCATCTCTATGCTGCATCATGCTTGTATATGGGTTTACTCTGCTTCATTGTGCTCTGCAGTGCTTGCAATAGTATCTCAAATGATCTCAGTTAGAAATACAGTCACCCCTCCCTCAGGCTCTCTGTGTTAAACTGATTTGCAGTGAGCTGCAGTTTTTCCTAACATGCATATATTGTGATCACGCGATGGCTCACACTATGGCTGCAAGCATAAACGTGTCCATTGACATGCATGTTTAGGAAGTCATTGGGAACAGCACCAAAACACTCCGAACCTGGCAGCGATCTGTCTTGGCAATTTAAACATACTCTCTAGCTTTTTTTTCACACCTCTCTCCCACACCTCGTTTCAGTCTGCAGTATTCTGCGGCTCCCCTTCTTCTCTCAGCTGTTTTGGTTTTGTTCTGCTGTTGAGGCCTGTTGACCGAGGGAGACCTGGTGCACTATTTGTTTTGTTCCAGGAGGTGGACGCTGTGACAGCGGAGTGCCTAGCACTGCAGGAGCAGGTAGGCATTTATGAGGAGCAGCTGGTGCTGATGCAGGAGGAGCACGAGCAGGTGAGAGTCTTACAAAACCACCAACCATCGCTTTCCAATTATCCACTCAAGATTTATAGGAGGTCGTTGCTGCGCACACAAGGTGTGGAATCACAGATATCAGTATGGTTCTCAGTTCTGGTTTTGGGTTTGTGCATATACCTAGCTGCTTTTATCAAGGCGTCCCTGTAAAGTTCAGAGATTGAATTATTTTAATTAGCATATTCTGAAAATGTATCAGTAATGGATACAATTTTCCCCTATTGCGCTAATGGAAACTATTCTCAGAGGATACTGTTCTCATCCTACTCACACTTTCCTGATAAAATTCATTCATAGTAAATACGCTGTTATGTCAGTTTAAAATGAACAATAAAAGCTTTAATCGAAAGCAGTGAGGTGAAAAACAAAAAGGGATAGAGTAACTTCCCTCCAGCGTTTTGGTCTGGGTTCAAAAACAATTTCTCATCTTCTCTGCAAATGAATGAGACTCTAGTGCCAGTGCCACATGGAGACTGGATTGTACTAAAAGACACTGATATTCCATGCTGGAGATCAGAGCGCTGATAGCAGCCCTCTCTGACAAAGAGACAATTTAACTCTCATTTGGGGAACAAGAGATGAAGTGTGGAGCGTCTCCCCCTGCCAGGTAACAGGAGTGGGAGTAGAATGGGAGGGTAGACAGATCTGATAACACACCCACTGGTACTGACAGTGACTTCCATAACACCGTGACACACCTGGATACTGTATCCCAGAGCTCCAGGGAAAAGGAACACAGTCCACTTATTGTCACCTGTACCCATTTGTGACAGACTTGTTGAGCATTCAGTAATTTCATTTTTAAAAACTGTTTCTGATAAAACATTTATAGTTTTAGTCTGTCTGTCTTACAGCGTGTGGAGACCCTGGTTGCCCCTAGTGACGGTGCCCCATTGGTTAGCCTGGCATTCCCTACCCCTGATGTGACCCCCACTGTCCTGAATATCAAGGAGTATTACAGGGAGTTGGCTGAGAACCTGCAGGTGAGGGAGGGGGGAGAGGGGGTGGTTTGATTTTATTTTAGATTGAGCATATTTATTGTTTTTTGGCATGTCTATTAAGAGACATAATATTTTTTATTAGATTTTATATATATATATATATATATATATATATATATATATATATATATATATATATATATATATATATATATATATATATATATATATATATATATAAAAATCTAATAAATCAGTATTGGTAGTTCACAGTATGTAAAAAGTAATACCTGTAGTAGTCTTATTATATTTTACTGTCTGTCATTCAGGGGTTTTTGTAATCTTCGCTATTGGAAGATGGAAAGTGTAATTATAAAGCTATGATTAAATTCTTAGCCCATCTTCGATAACAAGACACAGAGATTTAACTAGGCTTATCTGTGAGGCTGCAGGGCATTTCACTGTTATCCTGGAATCAAATACAGGATAATTTACAACATACATAACTTCCAGACAGACAGCTTCTAACAACTAGGATCAGGCTCCATTTGAACACTCTTGATCTTTGTAATCTCTGCAGTGACCCCTGACCTCTTTCCCCTATCGTCTCTCACAAACATCCATCAGCATTCAAAACAGCGCCCCCCTCAGATCCAGGCTATAGAGTATAGCAGGCTCGGATGCCATTAGGAATGGAGTACATCTTTCTGGCTAGTCACGATTTAAGTTTGTACTGTTACCTTAAAGTAAAGTTCATCTTTAGATCTTAAAGCATCATCCTTATAAAATGAATGAATTATTCTATTGTCCTTGACACTAGTGGCTGTATTGTATGCATTCTTTATTCATATTCATTCTGACTACCTTGCTGTACTAGAAGAGGTACAGTCTGGTCATAGAGTCACATTAATCGATAGTTTGTGTGCAGCCCGGGTCATAGTCATGACCTGCAAGAGAACTAACAAAACCGTACTGCTTTTCCAGTTTGAGCCAGCTGCTATCACATGGGACGAGGAAACAAAGAAGCCGAAGGCTGGCACAGAATTCGGGGTCGAAGGGAGAAGCGTGAGCAATGTTGGAGAACTGAAGAAACGGGTAGGTTTAGAGGAACACCTCTGTGGTCCCTCGTGTCTAATCCTGCTTGAGAATCAGATCGTTCTGAGGAAGTCTAGAGGAACCTTTTGACAACATTAAGACAAATCCATTGTGTCGAAGTCCTTGTCTGCTCCTGTGGTGAAGGTTTACCGCCTGTTGACCATTATAACCTTTTTGATGACGTTATATGGTTTCTAATGCTTACAAGTTTTTTGCTGATAAAACAGTTTAAATCAATAACCATTGTGCAGTCTCAATTGTCTAATCCATACTGTTTCTAATAGTTCAGCTGCTGCAGATTAATGATAACCTCCCATTTAGATTTACATTTTCCAAGGGCAGTTGTCCAGACCACACTCATAGTTTAATTCTAGCACTCAGGAGTGATGGCTGATTGAATGTGGACTCGATTCCCTGTTGATAACGAATTCTGGCTGAACCGCTTCAAATAAAATCTCCCCAGAAATATAGCTAAACTGTAATTCTATATAATTGTATAATTATCAGAGAAGAGAACAGGCCATTCAGCCCATCAGTGCTCACCTCTTATCTTTTTTAACTTTGAAGTAACCCATTCTGTATTTAATATGTTGCCTTCCAGCTGGAGCAAATTAAAGCTATTCTAAATACCTTATAGAAAGACAAATCTGCTTTTTAGCCTCTTCGCCGGATTCTAGAAAAACAGGTTTCTAGTCACAGAGTTTTCACAATTAATCTGTTGTCATGTTTAAATTTGTATCCTGTTTTATACAGGTATGGAAATAAGACTGGTATTGCATAGCAGTTTCGCCCATTCCAGCTTAATACGAGCTTAATTAGTGTACAGGTAACAAGCTCAGGTGTGTCTTATTAAACTCATAGTAAAAGCAGGAATGGATCCAACTGCTAAGCATTAGGAGTCTTATTTCTATTGCTGTTATATTCAGGATATAACGTGATATGACTGTTTTGTACTTTTTTTATTTTTATTTAAATGGTACTACTGAAGGGAATCGGTTGCAGAAAAAGTTAAGTTTTTCATGAAAGAAGTTGTAACTCCAGCTGTATCTGGGATAAAGAAAGTTTACCATAGTCGTTACGGCAGTGTGCTGTTTTGAGTTGCGCTGTTTTGAGCTGTGCTATTCCCTCTCGTCTGCACGTCCCGCAGATTGCTGAGCTGGAGAAGGAGCTGGAGGCTCTGCGGCAGTGTGGAGAGGCTCTAGAGAGGGAGATCGAGGACCAGGAGGTTCTCCACGAAGAGGAGATCGCTCATCTGGAGGTGAGGAGAGCACAGCCTTGACACAAATAAAGGCCATTACCAACACCCCTACACTGGCGTACTTGAAAACAAAGGCAAGAGGAGCAGGACTGAGCCCATCAAAAGCCACATCATCATTAATCTCGCTTCCAACTAAACAGACCCCTTAATGTATACGCCCCAGACAGATCTGACTTCACAGACTGCCACTGCTGCGCAGTGTGGCCACGTCAGCAGTGCTGTTCTTTTCTTGATCACCTGGCGGTCTGGAGATAGTGGTACTGTATGTTTCAGATTCTTATCTAGAAGCCTCCGACTCCAGCAGTTGACACGAGTGGAGGTACGTCTGTCAGAAGGGAATGGTGTAACTGAAAGTTTTCTCATAAGGAGCCGAGCTGGGCAGAACCCTCTGACGTGTCTCTGTTTCCTCAGGACTGCGCCGCGGAGCTGCAGGAGAGCCACAAGGTCCTTCAGCAGGAGATTAGAGAGCAGGCCGACAATTATGAGGAGCTCCTGAGCGAGAAGATGGCCCTGGATATCGAGATTGCAGCCTACAGGTAACGCAGCTCTGGCCACAAGACCGCTACTGTGCTTGCAGAGGTGTCTGGAGTTCAGAGCTTCTTAGATTAGTTCATTATTTGTGGCAACGTTTTAGATTTTTTTTTTCCTATTAATATTGATGTCAAATCCAACGCTATACTGAGGGCAGCAGAACTAAAGACCATTGACATTTAGTTTAAAAACAGGTTAATCTTGAATGAAACAATAGAAGCCGGAGAGAGTGCTGAAATACAGATTCCTCCAAGGAGCGAAGGGGGGGCTCAGTCAGAGCTGGAAAGTGTGGTTGGACCCTCAGTAGTGATGACGAATGCTCCAGATAGCAGCTGTGAGCAGCTTTGTCATTGCTGAGCACTTCAAGAAGCATTCGGAAGGAGGGCTACTGTTTCCTGAGTCTCAGGGGAGCCACAGGCTTGCAGGAAGCTGATTCCAAGCTGTCACTGGCAGGTGCTTCCACTTCCCCTTGCCTTGAAGACTCGGTGTCATTTCTTCTTCTTCTTCTTCTTGATGTATAAACATCCTTGCCCTCTGCTTCAATTCACTCCTGCCATTGCCTATGCTTAGATACAGGTCTATAATGAGAAGAGTCAGTCTAGAGGAAAGGTGATTAATGGAAGTACAAGAGCAAAACCCTTCGGTCGTCTTTCTTCTCTTGGAGGGCAGTTCTAGTACAAGCAGTATCATGTGGCTAGCTGTCCTTTATAAGAAACACAATTACTCCACAGCTGTGGGGACCAGGCTTTCTTATAGCTATATAGATAGGGAACACACTAATTTGCTGTGTCTAGATCTGACACCCTACTTTTTTTCCCCCCAGGGGATTGGTTGAAGAAGAAGTGGAGAGACTATGCTACTATTAATTGTCTGGAGCAGCAGAATTCCAAGTGCAAGACCGTTCTAGAACAGTGTACTGTTCTAGAGCAGGGTGCAGTGTTCCTTTCCCAGCAGCACACAGAAACAGGCTGGGGTGGTTCATTTCAAGCAGAAGCAGCACTGAACCATTGAAACAGCAACCAGGACTTTAGGAAGGTCACCATCATCTAACACAGCAGAGTGGATGTTACTGTATACACAGATATAAATTCATTAAACTGCTTGACACAAAGCTAACATTTTGGCTTTGTTTTCTTAACATTGTTTAAAAAATGATGTCAAAGGAAATATACTGTATAAAACCACCTGGTGATAGCATGTCTACTGGAATACTGTGTAGTTTAAAAAAAAAACACAATTGAAAATGGATTATGATGTGAGATATCAGCTGAAAAAAACAGGCCAATTTAAACAAGAAACAATTTGGGCTCGCTGCTCTCCCCCTGTTCCAGCAGAAACCCAAGCTCTTGGAAACTTGCATTTGATGCCCTTTTGCACTGCCATGAAGAATCGTGGCTGCGGTAAGCCCTAATTGAGCCTTGTTTAAATTGGCCTTGTATGTATTTCATCTTTTAAGGAGTGATGAGGGCTACTTTAAACAGGCCTAATGGAGAAGCGCTATCAAAGCTGCTGAAGTGCAGGCAGGCAGGCAGGGAGGCAGGGAGGGTAATGGATGAGATCAGGGTGCCCTGCAGGAGCCCCATAGACATGGAGTGATGCATCTCCATACAGAGGGAGGAGGGTACAGCATGTCTGGGATAAGGAAGGGATTAGGAGAGGAGTGGGGGCATCCTTCCATATCAGTCAAGAGAGGCCACATGTAAGAAAGCTACACTCCCCAGCATCCACTATCTCAAGGGGCCTCAAAAGTAAGATCCCCCTTAGCGTTGCAGCTGGCATTCATTTACAGTCCAGTTCAACACTCCTGATACAGAGATCTGTTGGTACTAGGGTCAGTACCTTTATAGGGTTATCCTTTCTGTAAACTCCTTTTAATATTAATTACCCCTGAATTAGGGAAACGAGGTGGCACGTTGTTCTGCACTTAACCTTTGGCACTGTCTTGAAGAACGGAGGCATCGCGGATGGCAGCTATATGTATGGCATTGCCAAACCACATATTGCAAGGCAGTTGAATCCCCCCCCCCCCCCCCCCCCCCACATTTGTGAATCATCTTTTTTAAATTTGGCACACAACTTTAAAAATGTACACGCTGGTTTTTACCAGGAGATTTAGGACTTAAATCAGGAGAATACAAAAAATAAAACTGATAGAAGCAACAATGTAAACCCAACTGTACATAATAAGGCTATCATTTTATTTATAGTGAAAACTATGAACCCACGAGAGCGAAGATCTAATTTGAGCATATTTTACAAAAAAACTACACCCCCCCAAGCTTTCTAGGCAGGTAATGTCGCTGTTTTAAAATGGTTGAGGATGAGAGTTTTAAAATCTGAAGATGAGAAGACTGAAGTAGGTGAAGACAGTTGGAAACTCCAGTAGTGTCTATAGATGTAAACATTTACTGCTACAAACACAACTGCTACTACTACTGCTGATGTAATAAATAATAATGTATGTTTTACAAAATCAGCTGTGAATGGTTCAGCCACAGTAATGAACTGTATTTTCAATGGGAAGAAGATGGAACGTGGCATTCTTGTGGCACACGATAAAGTCCCATTTCATTCCCATGATGACTTTGCAGCTAATTAAAAACGTGGTATTACTCACTGCTTATTTATTTGTGCTGGGGGAGCTTTCACTGTGTGGGAACAAAGCATTTCTGAGCAGAAAGGAAAGCGTCCTGTTTTCACAGACTCTACCTTCATTAGGGCAGCAGTGTGGAGTAGTGGTTAGGGCTCTGGACTCTTGACCGGAGGGTCGTGGGTTCAAATCCCGGTGGGGACACTGCTGCTGTACCCTTGAGCAAGGTACTTTACCTAGATTGCTCCAGTAAAAACCCAACTGTATAAATGGGGAATTGTATGTAAAAATAATGTGATATCTTGTAACAATTGTAAGTCGCCCTGGATAAGGGCGTCAGCTAAGAAATAAATAATAATAATAATAATAATTACTCTGATAGACTTCAGAGAGCTGCTGCTTACCTTGCTGGGTTTATCTTCCTTTCAATCCCCCATAGCACCCCACTCAGTACCCCCACCCTAGGGGTCATTACAAAGTAATCCGTTCTGGGATTCTGCAAAGTGAGAGGTGGAACTAACACAGAGAGGAGAGGGTCGCCCAGGGGTCACCTCCAACACTTTTGGAGGATTAATGCTTCATATTGAAATCCCTTTTAGAATAACGGCTCTTCGATGGGTGTCTGGATAGGAGAAGTGCTGAGATGCCAGAACGCTCACGTTCAGTACTGATGGAAGCTTCCCGTTCCATTATAAACAGCGCTGGAGCTGCTTCGTTGAGGGTCTGAAATTAAATCATAGCAGGAAAAAAAGCAAGACCTCCTAGGGGGTTTAAACATGCAGAATTAGCTTTGCTTTTTCCATCAAATTAGATTCTACAAAGAAAACTTGAAAATACACATTCTGATGTCAGTTTAAAACATTTAAAACATGTGTTCTTATCTGGTGTTAAAACGACAATGAAACCCATTCATCAGTATTAGTTCAGTTTACCCATGCTATAACTGGACAGTGCCCAGCCAACAAGTAGTGGTCATATAAAGTTACATGCAGGACCTTTGCATGCCCTTCCAAGCTCTGTTGGGCTCTTATCTCAATTTACAAACAGTTGCTCAGATTTAAAGCTATAGGCAATCACACCTGAAGCATAGGGTGGTCTAGTGACCTTGACTGTCCAACAGATTCACCTTGGTTGTATTGCTTCACATTGCGGTGGGTTGTGTCGTTCTGAGGGCCTGTGGTCAGTGATGGAAATAGTCCTTCAATCAAGGCACTGTTTGTGTTGTGAGATGAGGGGGTGGGATGCTGACCACATCTGACCTACACTGTGCGCCTCTCCAGTGTTATCACAGCTGCAACAACTGGATATTATTCAGAAAACAGCAGATTAACTGTTAGGAATGAACCAAAATCAAACAAATAAGAGATTTGTGTAAAATGCATCTGAGGTCCTGCATTCATGACTTTGGTAGGTGCATCAGTATGATCCAGTTCAGAGCATATACAAATCTGGTTACACTGCCCCCTGTGTTACATGCCAGTTATTCATGTCTACTATTCTAGTGAAAACCATCTGGTTACAGCATTCTTCATCATCATCATCATCATTATTACTGTTATTATTATTACACACAGTGAAAGATAATTTTCCTATAAACTTCAGTGTTTTACAGTCTTATTCTACATGGTGGTGGTGCGAGACCCGTGTATAATCAGGTTGAAAATAAAACAGATAACCTCAGTTTTTAAAAACAAACTCTAACTCCAGTACATGAACACAGCAAAGCACAGTCAATGCCAAAACAAACAACAACGGCATGCAGATTTCAAGTTTTATCTGCAAAAGACGGGGAGACATTTATACAAGAGCAGAATAACACAAGTGCTCTCTTGATTTATATGTGACCAGAAACCCTCGATAGAATTGCAGCCTTATTATGCACAGCTGGGTGTATATTATTATTATTATTATTATTATTATTATTATTATTATTATTATTATTATTAGCAGTATTATTATTATTTAAACAGGGTATACTCAAGTTTATGTCAAGACAAAGAACAAAGATTTACAAGCTTAGTGAAAACACTCATTTCAACCAGTCCCAGTAGTGCAGTAATACAATGTTACAAAAGCTTAAAAAAGGGGAATTGATGAATTGTGTTTTATGAGGGATCACTGGTGGAACAAACTACACACAGCAGGCTCTTACAAAGAGGCCAGCTGTGAGCAGGTAAGCCATCTGTTTGTCCGCTGCTCCGCTTGGCTTTGTGACTGGTTTAAACTGGGTGCGCTCCCTCTTTTGAAGTTCAGCTGCCGGTTGCATAAACATAGACTAAGTCTTTGTCTTAACATAATTATAAGCCATACTAAGGATAGACACTCAGTTAAAACGGTTGCATAAAACAGTCTTTCGTTAGACTGGTCTTACTTAGTCAATTACGCAACGCATTCTGGGAATTAATACACGGGGGGCGGACATGGCTGACGCTTTTCTCAAACAGCGATGTTCACAGTTCACAGTAACTGAAAATTTGTGCTTGTTAGAGGAGTATAACGCAGAAAAAGAAATACTTCTGGCGAAATTTTCCGAAAAATGCACTAACGTACACAAACACAAGGCGTGGGATAAAATAACAAAAAAGTTAACAGCGTCAACCCGCTATGTGTGCGGTCTGTAAAAGACGTGCAGAAACGTTTAAAAAAGAAATATTTAAGAAGAAACATCCGCGTACTGGAGGAGGACCTCCCTCAAAACTTAAAAGGACCACAGAATTGGTTATTGAAATCTTTGGGGAGGAGTCTCCGATGTTTTTGGGGATTGCCGGTGGGCGAGACAGTGGAGTGTGTGAGAGCCAGCGGGAGGCTCCACCTGTCAGCTTCAGTGACCACAGTGTCGCCGTAGCGACGGTGTGTCAGGCAAGCAGTGCTGAAACTAAAACTTTGTTAAATAGCAACGGTATGTTGACACGGTAACAACAAAACGATCACATGAAATCAGATAATTTGTAACAACCTAAAGTTTGTTATAACTATTGATGATTGCGTGGCTATTTAATTTAAATGTGTTACTGCGCTTTGTAAGGTTAACAGAAAGGATATTAACGCTAACACAAGTACTTTTCTCTCCGTGAGCAGCAGCATGATTATTAGTATACCTTATTCCTCTATAATATAAACAGAGGATATTCCAGGAAGGTTAATGGAGTACTGTTGTTATTCCACATGAAGATGACCAAATAACCGATATGGCCACCCTGATGAGTGAAATAAACACAGCACAGTATAAAAGTGCATGGAGTATTCTGTTTATATAACAATCTATTGAAAATGCTTAACCCGAAATTGAAATACAGTTTTGGGGTATTCATTTAATTGATCTGTTTAGCATCCTGGTGTAATTTGGAACCGCAAACAAATGTGTGAAAGCGAATGTGTATGCAACAGACTGTGAGTGGTTTCACGCTGACTTTATATTACAAAAGGAACAAAATATACAAATCCAATCCTAACGTGTTGTATCCCTTTCCAGGGTTTGTAAAACCGTGTTCTAATAGTTGAAGAACTGCAATGTACTTTAAGTGTGTTCATTTCCTTCTGTAGCTGTGTAAAGCAAGACTGTCCAACAGGAACTGAGTTTATTTTTCATTTGGATTTTTTGATTAAGAGCGCTCTTCCCCTCCAGACTCTCTGATTGTGAGATTTGTATCGGGGAGGGTCAATCTCTTTAGTCTCATAGGATATTGCGTTTCAATCAGTATTATTTATTGAATAAACAGTGCACAGGAACAGGGGCCAGGGGCCAGGGGCCACCTGCATGTTTGTAGAATCCTGACCTTTTGACCCTTTACCGTTAATCTCATTCTGTTGGGAAAAAAAAAAACATGCTTAAAATATGAATCAAATTGAATTCTTACAAACAGAACCCAGAACATATGTATATGGCTAACTGTAGCAGAACTGCTACAGAGAAGTTCAGCAAGATGTTGATGGTACAAGGAGCACAGAAAAGTGTGTTCAAGCCTAGTAAAAGTGTAGTGAAAGCATATCTAAACACAGAGTAATGTACTGTATGGTAAAGTCTGTGCAGAAGCACAGTAATGCAAAGTACAAGCAGAGGAGACTACAGAAACAGAGCAGATTTACTGTGGTAATCTTTTCATAGTCCTGGTGTACAGCTTATCAGATGCTTAGCTGATCAATAGGGTAGAACATGCTTAATCTCAGCTTGGGCATCTTCTTCTTCTTAAACATCTGCAGATCACCCCACACGTGTTGTTATCTACAACAGATCCTTTAGCTAATGCAGTATGGGTAGTAAATTACCCAGAGGTTGTCCACAGCTATCACTAGTGCTTTTGATCTTTCTTCCATTATCCACAGATGACTGGAAGGCAGTGTAAGGACTGGAGAGTGCTTCCACACACGGCCCACACATACTGTCGATAATAGTGAAGTGGTTGAAAGGTTATCCTCACTTTAAACATTTCTCAGAGGCAAACCTATTTGTCTGATACAAATCACTGTCCTCTGGTCTATGGATTCACCACTGCAGATAGTTTAACGTTTACTGATGAATTCTTTTAAATTGCACACCTTGTAGGATTAGGCACGGGGAATAATGCCATTTCACACAACAAATTAGGATTATCCAAAGTATTTCTACATTAGACAGTGATTAAGTCTAAGCTGCGCAGACCAATGCGTCCACACTGAAACCAGACTGAAAACCCAACCCTGGAACATTGGTCAAGTTAATAAGACTTGGAGAGCAAGTGGTGTGAATGTACTGTGTTAGTACTGGAGGTTTAAAAAAAAAGATTGTTGCAGTCCAATATTAGGATTGAAATAGATTAAAATACTGATGATGGAAATGTGCAGACATTTATTGCTGCAAAAATAACACCATATAGAAGTTGTGCAACTGCTTATAAAGATACAGCCTTCCATGTGTTCATCCTTATTAAACCTACTCCCACTGAACTGGATAGAAGCAGCATTCTGAAGCATTTTTGTGTTATTTTACTGGTCGGTTTGTAGACAAAACAGGGTTTAAATGAACCCTAACAGCATCTGTTTGCAATTAGGCACATTCCAGCAGTCAGACTTGCTTAATATTCATGCCCTATGAAATACACACTGGCAGAGACTAAAAGCAAACTCCACACAAAACATGACAAGCGCTGAAAAATGAGGAGTAGAACAGAGACTGGAAAGGGAATTCTCTGCGGAAGCTGGGTTAGCCCGGCTAATTTACAGGAGAAAGAAGGGGCTCTTCCACGACCCTTTGAGAGCTCCTTCACACAGACGGGATGTTTACACGATACCCGGCACAATCAAAATGTATTCAATCTTCAGGAGACATGGTCACTTACAGACAGACAGGCAGCACGATTTAGGGTACATGAGAAATGTATTATGTAAGAGCTCAGTGAGTTGGAAGCAGCGAGGGACACTTTTACTGTGTTTTTTCCTCGCTACCGGGATGCATTGGTTTATAATCTGTGCTTTAGCATGTTAAACTTCATAATGATGGTATTCCATTGAAGACATTGAAAAAGACTTTTGCCATTTAATTTATTTTAGTATTTCTAAAAACGATTTGATGCCACATAAAACTTTTAATCATTTATAACATCGTCCGTAACGCTAAAAGAGGGTTAGGTTCATTTTTTTTTACTTTTATTTTTACTAAAGGTGTTGAAAACACACTTTGTCGAAATATTGGACTCCCATAATTACTTTATTACTGGCATTTTTCCACGAGAAAGCTATTTTTAATAAGCATGTCTCTTCTCTTCCTCGTGCTTTGTGTGTTACTGTGTTCAGTTCCATTTGCTTTTTAACAAGAAAAACATTTTCTGATTGTGCGTTTAAAGCTATGGTCATTCCTGTCTAGTTTTTACTATCGTAAGGCTTGTGTATTAATTATCGATACAATAAGTGGGTTCAAAAGGCTTAATTGCGACAGCACACCGTATGAGGAGCTGCACAGAGCACAAGCGGGTAGTGCAGCGGGTAGTCTTGCTTACAAGTCCCGTTTCTCTCTCATTCGCTCTTTCTGCATCCCCTATAGGCCAACCCCAATCGATATACAGGAACAAGAAGAGTCCGAATACAAACGTGCATTCATTCAGATCTGTCATTAGAAGGTGTAGACACACGTTTCAAACACAGAGCAACCGATACAAATGATTTCTACACTTTAAACGGCAGAGTAATCAATAAGTTTGGATTTTAAATAATGAATATTACACTCATTGTCTTAAAAGTTAATTTATTTTTTTGTTGTGCTTTTTTAAACCAGTCTCTAGGCAACACACAGTCTCTGGGAATAAGCTGGATATCATGCTTCACATGATAAAACTGGCAATTTAAAAAAAGTCCGACCGCCTCCGGTGCCACAAGCCAGCAAGCACGGTGCGAATGCTTAATCCTGTCTGACACCAAGACAATCAAAAACAAAGCAGAAAAACAAAACAAGACGCTTTCCTCTGCCTGTCTCCCAAGCCGACAGACTGAACAAAGGGCTGCGTCATTGTTTTCCTACATCGGACATGAACAGCACTGTAAACAAGTGCCAGCCCAGGAGGGACAGTGGTATTGCGTTTGGATGCTGCTGCAGATCCCAGATAATATTCCACTTGTTTTCTGAGAAGAACCTGCGGCTTGCTACAGATAAAGTTAAGCAGAGCTATCTGTCGGCAGCAGCTATCTCTGCAAACATTCTCTATTACCTTCATGATCTGGAGTTTAAGGGAAATGATTGACTTGAGAGAATAGTCTGGTACTAGGGCAGACTGCCCAGTGTTTACTCGGTGGTTGGTATTGACATCAGGCAAGAGAAAAAAAAGCTGCATTCTATTGAAACAAAGGAAAATGCATTAGGTCAAAAAGGATATAGAAATATAGTCCAGGGCCCTGCAAGAAAAGAGGCTGATGTTTGGCAATACTTTTGAATGCTTATCAGTTGAATTAGAAATGCATTCAGTGGGATAAAGTCAAACTGGTGAATCGGTATTCAAAACACCCTTCTGTCTAACGGCACTCAGAAACAGCGGGTTCTTTTCGTAAAATCACCACTTGTTCTTGTTTCTCCGTTACATGCTGTGCGAACGCATCACTGTACGGCACAGCGCCTTTAATTAATCTGAGCGGTGAGTTTTGAGACTAACCCCTGACTCGCAGTGGGTGTCGGAGCAGCAGGGAAGATGAATGCGGCTCTGTGGAAACTCAAGCACTGCTGCCGGGTTTATGAGGCATGCTGTCTTGATCATTATTAGGTGTGCACTCTGGTTACAGTGCGGCTCTTAAAAAGAAGAGAAACTGCATCCGCCAGCTGTGGCCGAGGTACTTGAATGAATGCAGAACTTTTTACAAGCTTTTTACAAGCTTTACTTTCTTTTGCTATGCTGTTGCACATCTCATGTGGTTTGACAGTACTTTGACATTATGCACCTGTCCCTGTCCTGTATATTAACTATTTGCCTTTAAATGTACTAAATGGAAAAAGGCATGGTTCACAGATAACTGTGCATAAAAAAATTAATCTGCTACATTTGCGATTTGGTTTCAGTTCAGTAGCTGGCAGGGGGTGAAATGCAATCCTTGCAGAAAAAGAGCCTTTTAATGAGGGGTCCATAGGACACACTTGATGGGATCACAGCTCCGGTGCTCAGAGTGAATAGTCGAGCATTCCCAGCCCTGGGGTCTTTTCAGCGGTTCTTGTATCGCAGGTGTGTTTTAGTTCTTGTGCTTCACCACCTCCCCCTCCTATTAAATTTCACAATCAGATTAACAAGGCGACGCTTCAATTGCCTTCAGTTCTCTTTCTAATCCCTACATCTGACATAGATTCAAATAATTCGGATGAATGATGTGTGGTTCTGGAAATAGCCATTCTTTGTCATTATCCATTTACCATGGAAACTGGAAATTTATATGGTGGGCGGATGTTGACGCTGCCTGGGTTTGGTGACCTGGAAGTAGTATTTGGTTGCTGACGGATAGTTTAATAAATCTCTTTCTTTTGAACGAGCTTCTTAACCAACATCAGTTCCGTCTAAAACTGCCCCCAAGGAACTCTTCTTTAAAGAACATGGTATTACTGTTGCCACACCAGTTGCAAAGCATGGACAAGTTATCAGAAACTCCATTTTAAAAGGTTTTCAAAAAATACCTCTATAGAAACCAGTTTGTTTCCGTATGCAGAGAAACAGCATGAGTGAAAATCCTTCAGCTGGGCTGTCCAATCAATCCTGGGAGGCCATAGCACACCAGGTTTGACAGGTCAGATGAGATCATTAACTACTTCAGGGTCTGCATGTAATTGGTTCAATTTAACAATTCAGAACAGGGTTGGAACAAAGACCAGGAGTAGAAGGGCCAACTTTGGCCAACCTTGTACTTGAGTGACAGAACCTGAATGGGATTTAACCCTACTGGCATCACCGCTCTGCTAACCACAACTGCGTGAATGCGGATCCATTTTCAGATCTCTGCACACAGAGCGTGGGTTTCAAAGTTCACAGGAAGGTAATGCTTGTTGACTGCCTCATTTTAAAGAAGCAGGATTAACACTTTCACACCGCGGTTAACCAGGCGGCCTGACATCCCTCTTCAGAAGACAGTAAAACAAATTACAACCTGAGAAAGAAAGAAGTCTTATAAAACATTCAGTTGCTACTTTACCCCTTTGAAGAAGCGGGCTGGAAAGCTACTCAAATTTAACCCTTTACTGTTTGTTGCTGTACACAAATGTGTGATTATTTTAAAGTTTAGTGTAGTTTAGAATATGATTGTTAGCTTGTCAAGCGCAGAACTGAAGCATCAGTGAGATTAATAATATGCTGCTTAAAAAAATATATTACAGTCTGATACATTATTATTGTATATTTGAATTAAAATACACCGGCAATTGGAGCAGAACAAAACTCAGACTGGGATGCTATTGGAAGCTGAAGTGCTCCTCATTATCCACACTTTCAGTAAGCCTGGCACACAATGCCTACTGCAGGAAAAATAAAAAGATGTTTTTTGGCCTGTATTCCAATGGAAAATGGAACGTGAAGTTTTCAGGGAACATGGCATTTTTACAAATAGTTTAGAGGGCAGTTTATTTGTGCGCTCTGTTTTGTCTAGATAAACTCCCACCGCTGAATACCACATGACCTGGAGAGGGGCGATACGGCTTTATTTGCTTAAAGCTCTAAGTTAATTGGAAATGCTTTTTCACTCCAGGAAATATTAACCGTGAGCAAACATGAACTCGATAACAAGGCAGGAGGCGCACGTCAAGGTCTGAACTACTAAGCCTGGTGAAGCAGGGATGTGAATGTGGCCTCAGTGTAGGTTAAAAAAGGGTAAATCTGTTCGCTTGTGATCAAGTTTTCAGCGGTATGGGCTGTGAATATTGATTTCTCTTGAATAAAATTAAGGAAGATATTATTTGAAACTGTGTTCACAGTGGTTTTTAAAAAATATATATATATTTTTATTTTTTTATAAAGATCAGGTTGATAAGATAAGCAATCTTACTAAAAGAAATCTACATCCCATACTGTGTAAACCGGTCTATTGATGCATATCTGTATGACTGATTACATCAGGAAATAATGAACCTAAAATGCAATAACAGCTGCTGTGCATCATCGTGCGTCATGTAAGAAGGTGGCATGTTGGTCTGTTTCTTTATCAATGTGCTGATTACAATAATGTTTACTTTTTAATTCTTTTTTTTTTTAATTACTTTTGTGCTTGTGAAGGTTGACAGTTTGTCAGGGATGAAAATCTCTATTATCTTTATAGGAGAAACAAGATAAGCCCCTTTCACACTGGCATGATCTAACCGGGTCGGAACCTACCCGGGCAGGACCTGGTGTCATGCGGGTTGGGTACGCGACTTCATACTGCTTTTGATTTGTCTCGCTCAGTCCAGGTCAAAGCGTGTCAGCCCACATCCTGAGGTGGGTTGCTGGGACCCGGGATTGGGACCCGGGTCCGGACACGGGTAGGAGTGCCAGTGTGAAAGGGGCTTTAGATGGTTGCTGTGCAACCCATACCCAATGAAAACCCAATCAGATTCAGTGTAACACTGGTAACAACACTTCACTAGGGTAACCCTTATAGTGGTTATAACTACACACAACTATAGGGTTTTGATCACTAGGAATCTTCCCAACTCCTACACTTTACCAACAAGCCTTGGATAATTTCTTAAGGGCAGGTGGAATGTATTCTCTATCCCCATCTAGTGCTGTGAAACTGTCAGCGATGTGTCTTTAAAAGTTTGGTACATAGTAAGTGTGGTAAAAGCGAATTTGTGAAAGCACGAGAAATTTTGAAGTAAGCATGAAGCATGAGGCGTAAATGAATGCCAGGTGTGATGGTCGTTTCTGTGATCTCGACATCTGCACTGAGACCCACCACCATGTCGTTTTATACACCCATCTGATCTGCGATGGACGTGACTTTGGTTCGCTTGTGGCCTGAGCTACGGTGGGAGCTGTAGCTTTTGGCTGGAGGCTTCATATATTCCGTTGTGCCTCACCACTCCCATGTGTTTATAAGATAGTAAATGAGCCATGAGAAATAGTGGAGTAGCACACTATACTTCTGGGAAAGTGAGAGTGTGAGGTTTCTCAACCAATTGCATAGTAGCTTGGCCAGAAGGTTGTTTGTTTGTTTTTTGACATTGCATTACCTTTAAATAACACTGTTGGCACAAAGTGAGTGATGACAAAGTGCCAGCAGCACTTTGGACTTCAGTAACTGGACTGAATCACAGGCTGAGACAGAGCCACACGCTGCTGCCTTTAAAAAGGGTCTCTCCGTAAGCATATATATTAAGGCAAAAGCTCATTAAACATTGCACTAGCATATGACCTGCATGTTTACAATAAATATTAAAAAGTCAACAAAAGACTTTACAATATTAGTGTATCAGCTTGCATTTCTCTGCATGGTAAGTGAGAGACACTGTAGCTACAATGCCATGTTTTTTTAAGAAAGAAATACGGTGTTTATTAACTTTAGTCACAGATCTTTTTTTTTTTTTTTTAACATTCACAAGAATTGCCTCACAAAAGCAAAACCGCTGAAAAAAGGAAGCGTTCTGTCTGTATACAGCCTCAGCGTGGTTTCTCAGTGTCTAGTTAATTAGTTAACTCCTTGTATACTGTAAATCCAAATTGTATTAACAAGCTTTGAAATGGCTTGAGTTTTCTTTGGCCTGCAGCCATACAGAAACACATCAGTGGATGTTGGCGGATCTCAGAAACCAGACCTAGTCATAATTGGTTTGACCCTCGGAGAATATCAAGTGCTGCTGGATGGGGAAGAGGGAGAAGGGGGGAGTGGCACTATTGCCTTTAGTTCAGAACCAATACCACAGCATGGTGTTAGGGGGCACTGGTCTGTATCTATCGTACATGTAACGGGCAGTGCTGTGTGAAACACTGCTGTTATGGATTCTGTCCCCTGTCGGTGAGGTTAAAACCACGAATGCAGAGGAGCACGCTCTTTTGCATTGCGGTTAAGACTCTCGCTTGTGGTGCCCAGCTTCCATCCCGTTACATGCACATGACCTGCTTAAAACAAATAGCTAAATCACATCATCCTGGCTAATACTTAAACCCGTTTTGAATTCCTTGAGTGGGGGCAGGATGTCCTTGATACTGAAATGTTGCATCTGATTGGATCTATCCTGTTAACAACCTCCTGCTTGGCTCTGCCGGATTTCACTCTTTCAATGTATTTTTTTAACCAGATTTAATCTTAATGCAGTACTCAAGAACCTACAGCCAAAACACACAATCTGTTGCGATTCTGTACAAGCACTTTACTATTGTCCTTATCAGCACACTTTTGCACCTCTGCTAATTGCTGTTTATCTGACGTGCAACTGGCTGCGTTCGGTTTGGTTCACAGCCAGGCAGCAGGCGATGTGACCCACTAAACCTGCCCTGTGACCCTGTGTGTGTTTACCTGGCGTTACAGCTGCCCTGGAAATGGAGCACAGCTCGGCAGACTCACAGGGAAAGGCTTTCAGTTTCCACAGTTGGACAGGTTAACGCAGAGCATTAAACTTGTACTCAACAAGGCTGCATTACACAATGGAAAAGGCAGTAACTCTGTCATCATACTTCAATCTGATACAGCCAGCCTGCTTGATTCATATCAGGACAAGAGCGAGCAGCAAACAGAGCTCCCGACCGGAGCTCATAGTCTTTCCAATCCCGTTGATCCTCTTTGCAGCCACCTGCATTCCACACTCTGACCCCCCTCTCCCTGGACTCCACAATGTCTCCTCTCCTATCTGCACCCCTTGATGACTGACGTCCCGACACGATCTCAAGACTAAGATCAGAACCGTTCTAAGCTGAGGTAGGCAGCTCAGAGCCTGAGATGTGAGTTTACTTGAGTGGAGCTTGGATACTGTAGCTCTGGTGAGTTCCAAGCTTAGGTCAACATATCCAGTCCTCTGCGCTAAACCACTGTAACATTCAACCAAATCCCTGATGGATTTCACACTCAACTCGGATTTTGGCTCTTTCCTTCTCTCAAAACAAGATGATCTGCCAAAAAACAAGCTTACTGCCCGTGCCTGAAGTGTGTCTGTGTGGGGTATAACTAACTGTGTAAAGAGTTAAGACTGAGAATGCCTTCCACAGGATAAGAGAGCTCGTGTCCTTGGCTTAATAGATGCTTTCTTTCTGATGTAGTAGCTGATTCTTTGACTTTTGGCAATACACACAGTATTGTGGCATTAACTGTATAGCTTCCCTACTTGATAACAAATCTTAGGAAAGGAAAATGCTGATTTGGAGTTTGACGACCCCCTGGAACACAGGCAGCTTGGTTTTCATCAGCAGTGCTCCCTCCCAGGTACATTTTTTTTTCTGTTTCGTACAAGCAGTTCTTCAGGTAAATCGATGGCTGTGCCAGACTGCCGTTGCCAATAGTTAGTGCAAGCACCGCACCACTTATTAAACTTTGTTTCTGGAAGGCAAAGTTGCACCGTACCATGGCACAAAGCTATATATTTATATAAGACCTTTTAATACATAGAATTTAGTATTGTGTAGTTATCATTTTAACTACCCTTTTATTATGACGTCTTGAAAAAAAAAAATACAGACTGGATTACTTTAAGGAAGGATTTGAAATAACTGCGACTGTGATGATGTGTTTATTGTCTAAACTGTTCAGAGTGGTGCCCTTCAAGTTTCCCAGTGCATTCGTACATGCTCTGTGAGACAGAAGGTCTCCGCTGTAATTATTCAGTGCTGTCTCTGACATATTAGTGGACATCTGATAATCATTTTCTTATCAGGACTTCTGTTGATGGCTCCCATTCAGAGAGGCCTCTGCCCTTTAATTCAGGCCAATTTTACTGTTCCACTTCTGTTGCTACTCTCAATTATAGGTCAAGTGTCGCCATGGCAACATCATCTTCATCTTAATTACCTGCTCATTATTTCCCGGAGCAATAGTGTTATCGTTTCTCTTTTTTTTCCCCAAAAAAGTCTTCAAGCACTGTATACCATTGAAACATACTGGGGTCAGTGGTAGGAAGTGATTTTATTTTGTGTTAGTAATGTTACTGGTGAGATTTTCCAGCAATTCTGGTTAACACACACATATTTGTTTATAGTGTTTATGAGGACTTTGCATGGACTCCCGTAATAGAGTAGTCTATTCTAAAGTCCAAATGGCATGGATTCATAGGGTGAGTTTGTCAGATTTTTTTGACCAATAATGAGCCTACACGCATACATAAAAACAATGCCAGAATAATTCCATAAGCTCCAGCTTATTACCTACAACCTAGAATATTTATTTGAAGTTTGAGGGTATTGACCAGTAGTAGATGACCTCAGGGTGCTACAGAATGTTACTATTGAGGGTGAAAAAACAGGGTTTTCCTGCAGAAACTGGACACTTGCATAAACACAGACTGAATACTACAAACACTAAATGCCGAAACAGCCAAAGAAAAGTTGTATTACATTAACTCTCGATGAGAGAACCTGTTCTGCTACCGCTGTTGCTCGAATGTTTTGGTTCTTTTTTTCTTTTTAACGTGACAACACATGCCAGATGAAATAATGTAAAAACGCATTGACTTTGTGTCCATGAATAGAACTCTAATGAGAGATGCCCGGAGCACAAAGGTTTGGGAAAGTGCTTAATCTGCAGCCTAGGTGCTGAGTGTGAGAGAAATGATTTGAAAGTCCTGGAAGTCCTTTAAATATTGTTATTACTTCCTGATGCAGGTTTTTGTAAAACAACAAATACCTGATTCTCTGGGCTGTGGACTGGATATAGAAAGAGGCTGAGAAGCAAGATGTTTTGCACTGGGCAGTCTGTGAAATTCCCAGTTAACCCATGGTTAGCATTGCTACAGAACCGAGTGAAGCTTTTACTGTTATGAAGGACTTGAATGGCCAACTAGATTCAGCATTCCAAATGGATTCCAAATGGATTGTTCTGAGATGCATTCATGAGAAGCTAATTGGCATATTAGTTCAATTAATGTTTAATAATGTTTTTTTGTTTTTTTTACCTGTAGCATTATTTTACTAAAAAGACTACGCAACATAATGAATCAGAAAATTGAAGGACAAAATAACTTAATATGAATCCAAAGCTATTTTAAAGTACTGTGTTGTTTGATTATTATTATTATTATTATATTAACTTTTGCATTGATTCTTTAAAAGCAATTAAAAAAAAAAAAAATATATATATATATATATATATATATATATATATATATATATATATATATATATATATATATATATATATATATTTAGCTAAATTAATGCTAATCACAAAAATATCTGGATTAATTTAATCCAGAAATAAAAAAAAATTAAAAAATCAAAAACTGCAAATAGAATGCATTATGAATGGCGTGGACATGGTGATTTTAAAATATATATATATATATATATATATATATATATATATATATATATATATATATATATATATATATATATATATATATATATATATTTTTTTTTTTTTTTTTAAATAATTTTCAAACACCTGTCTTCACAGGATTGGTTTACCTGTCTTCACAGGATTGGCTTCCTGGATATTATTTACCCCACTCACTTCAGATAAAGGGACTTGTCCAGCTCCTAAGTACAAAAGGGATCAATTTCTGACTTGAAAGACAAACTGCATAACTGATGTGCATCGACTCGTGGAGTTGTCCTTGTCTCTTCAGCTATTGACTCTTAAACCTGTCTCCTCTCTTCAAGAGGAAGTCTCTGGACTCTGGACAGTGGCCTCTTCACGTCTCTGTCAATATAACAGCTGCTGAAGGTTGCTTTTTATTAGCAGCAAATTGTTTCTTTAAACATTTTTTGGGTTTACCTAAATGACCTTGATTGTGATCCATCATGCCTGCTATCAGTGGCAGGATGTTTAATGTTCACTTATCATGTTTTAATCTCCCCTTTCCTCGTAGAGCAGTGAAAACAACATATGCTTTGCTTGTGTTTCAACTTCTTGTATCCACAGATAAGTCTGGAGGTCACACAAGCCAAATTAAAGCACTTGATAAGGCTGGAAGACCTCATTATTAGGGGAGGTGGGTTGTGCACAATGTCTCAAATACCTAGAGATGACCTGACCACTGTCAAACAAGACCAGCTTTGTTCTGCTGGCTATACAAATGTCAGGAAGCCCAACTACCACTGTGATCTCTCTGGTAGGCAGGTTGATGTGACATTTACCTGATGAGTATCCGCTTCCAAGCTTCTTTGCTTTAATAATAGAACATTCTGAAACAATTCTATAGTAATGGAATTAGAATGTGTAGAATGTATTATTTTTTCGGTTGCGTCCTCTAAACTGCACTTGTGCCTAAATAAATTTCAGTTAAACTCATCAACAATAATGGGACTATGCATGATTAATCTAAGTGTGTGCCGCTAGTTATACTGTATATGCATCACGTACCTGTTGCACACAGTTAAAAAAAAAAACTAAATTAAACAACAGATTATGTCCTATTGTTCCTGTTTAAAACGTGGGAGTATTTAGATCAATTCAAGTGTTGTTCTATTTTGTTTTTTAAAATGCCATCTCTTTCCTCTGTACCATTTTTGTTTCTCAATATGCTAAGGCAGCAGATTAAAACAGCCTAGTCCATTTACAATGTCACCGGACCCCCTAGTGTGCTGTTTACTGTGAAAAGTGGAACAATAACATTTGCAAGGTTTTTACTGCTTCTCTTTCCCCGCGCAGCAGCCAGCACACACTTCTCCACTGCTCAGATAATACCAAAGCAATATCACAGCCAGCTGCACGTACAGTATCACTGTGTGACGTCAGCCTCTCTTCAGGGTACAAAGCAATCTGTTTCCTTAGCATTAACACTTCTTAAAGGCATTAGGGGAGGTCTCTTTCCGCACTAGAAAACAAAGCTCCTGGAATGTAATGCTAGGAAAGGTGTTATCTGAATTAAACAATGCAATCTCTATACACAAGTAAACATCTTGTATTTTCCATCTCTCTTTTTGGAAGCAATTAATGGAAGGTCAGGTATGTGGTAAAGCTGAGGTCCATCGGGACGGTCCATTATCTTGCAGAGGGGGGTCCGGAGGTAAAGATCAAAGTACAGTTCAAGGACTGAGACCTACCTTCCTGCTGGATGGCCAAGGGGAGTTTTTGTAAAATAAATAACAAAAATAAAATTGAAACACACAAGGGGAGGACAGGGCTGGTGAGATTCTTGATTTCAAAGCTGGCTGTTAATCTTGTTTGTACTTTTCACATTTAACAAGTTTCTGTACTCTTTCAATCTTAAAAACCTAAAAAGAAAACACGAAGCACTTCTGAAGAAGGTTCACTTTAGAATTTGTTTCCAGGGAGTCAGGAATGCAAGCAATCAAATAAATACAGTAGAGTTTACTTAAACTTTTCAGAGAAAGTCTCACCCCTCTCTACCCCGGTATCTGGTCTTGCTTCTAAGCCCCTGTGGTCCTGTGTTGCCGCACTTCTGCAATGCCTTTACACTGCATGAAAAATCAGCGCCCTGGTATGTAATGGTTTCCAGTACAGAACGGGATCTCACCCGATTCCCAATAGGGTTTCAAAAGGTTCATTTGGGATTCCAGCAGAGGTGCAATGGTTTTCATTTGCTCTTAACCATCAGAGGTCTGCGCAAAGTTATCAGCTTTACGTAAAAGGGTTATTGATACAGCTAGCATACACGTCTCCTTTAATGTATGTATCTAATGTTTTTTTGTTTCAAAAAATGTTCTGAAACTCTAGAAATACTTGGAGTATGTTTTATTGTAACAACAAATATCGTCTAAGCAGACGTAGATCAGCCTATGGATTTAACCCATCATGCATTTATTCTATGATACTTTAAAATGAATCTTTAAGTCTGAACTTGAATCAATCAATCAATCAATCAATCAATCAGATATATTTTCTATAGCGCCTTTCATGGCGAAGCTATCTCAAAGCGCTTCACAATCAAATGAAGTAAAACTAAAAAAGCCTATGAAACAAGACCAAACAATAAAAGAATACATTTGTAATCACAAATACATTGATCCTTCATTTGCTGACAATTTGACAGTGCACACATTTTGTTAGGTCACTGGTTGTTACACTACAGTCAGGTAGCCTAATACAGAGGGAGCTGTCCCAATCTGTATTACTTATTGGGAGAGACTGTAGTAAATGCAGTCTGGTATGACATGGCGTACTTTGCTTTTCGCCCCTGTAGAAGCGCGGGGACCCCAGGTGTTTGCACAGTACGGTTATTGAATCTTTGCTGCCTAGACACCGTGGCTGATATCATCTCTTGTTTGATGGTGATGATTTTTTAAAGCTTTCTTACTTTCAAGTTTCGGTGCATACTGTCAAAGAAAAGGCTGCCTTGTCTCAGGATCAAAGGGGAAAACACTTAGAGTGTGTATGTAGACTGTGGCTGAATTTGTAATGACTGAGGAAAAGAAGCCAATAATGTAAACAGGAGAGCTGTGAGGACCTTGCTAGAATGGAAACCCTTCAAGCAATACTGGTCAAATAAATAACAGTTTGATGTCTGCGCTAGAATGGAACAGCTCACCAAAAATGACTATTTGTTGCCCAGTACTGATTGAAGAATCTACATTTCATAACTACTTGGATCAATGTGAAGCACTGTAGTAGAATCTGCCAGCCTGAATCTTTACATTATATCTACCCTTGGTTAAAACCAATGGCTACAGGGTGACTGATGACTGTGTAGAGCTGAACAAAAGTGTGGCTTACCTGAGAAAATCTGCTTTTCTTGTTTAAGTGTTCCAGATCAATGGTGGCAGACCAATGACATTCAAATGGGACTTGCCCCCATTGGGTAGCCTGTTACATTGCACTGTACTGACTCTTCTGTTCTGCAGTGTCTTCTGTACTAATTCATTTTAGGGGGATGTCAATACCCAGGTGCCATGCCCATGGTTCCCCTTTAGCAGTCCTTGCCTTACAAACATTTACCATGGTAAAAGCATAACAGCATTTGGCATGGCATGTATAAGCAAGCATGGAAAATCACAGGGAGCTACAGCAGTGCAGTGTAAATCATAATAAATGAATAGGAAAACATAGGCGATATTTCTAGACTTATATAAGGCTTTTTGATATATAACCCCACTGCTATTCAATTAGAATTCCTAAATTAAAAAGCACGATAAACTCCTGAATTGAACGATGCTGAAAATGTGTTGGAATATCGTTGTAAAACAGGCTTGATTTCCCCCCTCAGGTTGTTTTTTTGAACACAGACAGACTATAAGAAAAGGAGGTGTTTCTCCAGTAATATTGTCTGTATGCTAGCGATCCCAATGCACAACACTCCGACTGTACCTTAATGATCGGTTCTTGAGACTTAAAGCATACTGTATGCGCTTCTGTCTCGCAATACTCGCGTTGCTGCTCCGAACAATGACAAATCTAAGTAGTGCTTTCTAAAGCACATGCTCACGATATCTGGAAAACTAATTAAGATATTTGTCTATGTGTGCCGACTTTCTCGTAGTTTTACCTAGGGTAGTTATGGCTGGAAAACTCATGCACTGCTCATGTTGAAACCTACAGGGTACCCCAGACCCAGGCTGGATTATACACCTGGTCCAAGTCTGATAGTTTAACCTCAGGTCCCAGAGGTAAGCAGCGGGTGGGATGGGGTCCAGGGCTACACCTGTCTCTTGTCAAACTGCCACAGAGAAACAGCTCTGTTTGCTTAAGACGAGGCCTGTGAAGTCTCCAGTACAGGGGTAAGGGTCACGTTGCTAAGGGCACATTTCAGTGTTTAACGAGTGCTGAGGCAGCTTCTCAGTGGCACTTGAACTTTAACAAGTCACACAAAGAGTGCTGTTTGAGCCCTGACATCCATAAACTTCTACCTCCCATTGCCAGTATTGAATTAGCACGGGTACTGTGCAGATAGTCTATCATCTGCGGTCTGCTGGTGAAGCATTGGGTTAACAAGCTTATTCACATGGCTTATCCATTGTTGTACTGGGCAGGTGATTAGAGGTGTGCTAGGTATTTCCCTCTTTTAATCTGTGTACAGAGAAGTGAAAGCATTGTCTTGTCAGAAATTGTCTTCTAGGTAATTGATGTATCAATGGAGTGGAAAGGCCCGTGAGTTGTTTGTACTGACATGTTAGGAAGCTGAGCTAAAGAAGAATCTATCTCAAATGTCAAAATTGCAACCTGTTTTAAAACTGTATTCTGAAAGATACATCTCTTCCATGTGGGTTTGCTGCTGTGTGGTGTCCACAATGTGTTTGATGTGTGTCAAAAGTTCGCTCTCCTCTAATTACCTACAGTAATGTGTCCCAGCCTGATCGGATAAACCCTTTTCAAAATGTATTTTAAAATAAATATATCATTTAAAATGAAGAGGAAAGACCAATCTGTCCCCAATCTGTGAGGTCAAGGGAATGTTGAGAAAAAAGGTTACCCTGGCTCTCTGTCAAAGTTTTCCATATGGTACAGAAATTAGGGAAACACATTCAGTAGATGGGGCAATGACTTCTCTCTGGAGCCATACTGATTCACGTTACTCCAGAGAGCTTTAGAGAATTGCTTATTTTGCACTTTCCATCTTCGTTTTCTAAGAAAATATGCAAATGACACTATTTTTCATCCAAATTTAAATAACTGTCTGTTCCTGCACTTCTCAGATTGCTAAACCATTAAGAACGAAAAATGAAAGGCTAGAATTAAATAGTACTCTTGGAAAAGCTTCATGTGTCCTTTTCTATAAACTTGAAGCCTCTGTGACTCATGACTGCGGTGTGGGAGTCAATGGACATTCTCATTTCCTGCACGATTTGAAACTAGAACTGGCGAGAAGGACCTTCTGCCTCTGGTTTTTCTCCCTTAATTAGCAATGGGATATGAAGCCTTTCACCCCGTGAGTCACCGGTTCAACCCGAGTGAAGATCAGCGATGACAGAACGTCACTCCTGTCTGTTTGAGTAGCAGTGGGGAGCCCTGTGGAAGGACTGCATGTGACCCGGCTCATTGTGTCTACCTGTCAGGTGTGACACTCGCTGGCATATTTGTTGCCAGTCCCCCTGAGAGTCTGCGCAGCAGAGTGGCACGTTGGTTGACCCCCCACCACTTTCTCCCCAGGTGCTGTCTGACCCAACTGACTAGGATTGGAGCCCTCTGCGCTTCTTCAGGAAAATGTATTGTTATCCCATTGAAAGCACATAATGACAACTGCTACCATGTAAACAGAGTCAAATTATCTCACTTGAGACCCAGGAAAAAAAACAAATACAAAGTAGATCCATTTCTTAAAATAAGATATATATTTTTTAATATTACTTATTATCATAAAGATATATTTACACACTTTACAGAAATAGAAAACAAAAACAACAACAAAACCGACAAAGCTACGAATAAAAGAAAATAAGTCCTCAGAGAGCTAAAGCTTATCTTTATAAATTAGAAGCACAAAATTGAAATATGTACACAGTATTCAACCACCATTTCAGATACACTGTGCCGTGTTCGACACTAAACACAAACAATGCATTTGGCTGGGCGAATCAGATTAGCGCTATGATGTGGGTCATCTGGTCACAGAGAAAAACCAAATTGACACTGCATTATAATATACAATCAACGTGTTCAATGTTTCTGTAATATGTGCAGCAAAGTAGCCAGTGGGTGGAGGGGGTTTCATAAGTACACAAATTGAATATGCTGTCTAAACATTGCTTACAGTGGGTAGTCAATTGAAGCTGATATCAATGTTGTAGCCATTATTATCCTATTGTCAACAATTTGCTGATTAGCTTAGAAATCCTCTGATAAATGTCTTAAAACATACCAGTATAACAAGTTCGCAAGGGCGTAGGAACAACATGACAGGCCTGGCAGTTTCATTGAGAGAGAAACCCCAATCTGTGATGTACGCTCTGCTAAAAGGCCATGAAGAAAGCTGTGACGTTCTCCTCTGGTATCTAAGAGTTTCCATTAGAATGTAACAGTCTGAGCAGCTTCTACCTGCTGTGAGATCTAGAGACTCATTTTAAAGTATCATAGAATAAATCCATGGTTAAATCCATAGACTGGCCGACCTCTGCTTTGAAGCGATTTACCGTTACAATAAAACATACTTCAAATCGTATAATCCAGTGTATTCTACAGTTTAAGAACCTTTTTTTAAAATCTGAAAACAGATTCAATGCATACATTAAATCAGAAGTGTATGCTAGCTTTTAACAATAAACATTTTATGTGCAGCAGATAACATGTGCAGATTTCCAATGATTAAGAGCAAGCGAAAACCATTGCACCTCTGCTGGAATCCCAAATAAACCTTTTGAAACCCTATTGGGAATCGGATGAGATCCCGTTCTGTACTGGAAACCATTACATACCAGGGCGCTGATTTTTCATGCAGTGTAAAGGCATTGCAGAAGTGCGGCAACACAGGACCACAGGGGTTTAGAAGCAAGACCAGATACCGGGGTAGAGAGGGGTGAGACTTTCTTTGAAAAGTTTAAGAAAACTCTACTGTATTTATTTGATTGACTCCCTGGAAACGAATTCTAAAGTGAACCCTCTTCAGAAGTGCTTCGTGTTTTTTTTTTTTTTTTTTTTTTTTGTGGCTCATTTCAAGCCCCCCAGGCAGCCTGTGCAGCTGATTTAAGTGAAGATATACATTTAAGAAACAAACAGTGAAAAGTGAAACAGTATAATCTGTCTGTAGTCTGTCACACTCCCCCCCCCCTCCTCCACCTTCATCTTCCATAGCCTTCTGTCTTCATCTACTGAAGGACCAGAGCTTTCCAAACAAAACATGAGGCAGCTCTTGCTTGAACTTCTACTGATTCTGAGGTCAGAATCAGGTCTGGATATTTATTTTAAAACAAATCCAATTTTAGCTGCGTCTTAGATTAATATTATGAAGGTTAGCTAGACCTGGGGTATTACTACCACAAGGGTGTCATGTACACTGTATCCTGTTATGTGGCGGCTGGGAAAGGCACATTAAATCCCACAGCTTCTATTTCTTTAGAGACATGCTGAACATTTTGACTTTCCTTCAGATGATACTGTTTAGCCACCATGTTTCTTCAGAAAGGCTCTAAATTTTTGTATTCCAATAATGCTGTCAGACACCCATCGGATTCAAAAGCGTGCGTTTCTGGCATTGAAATCACGAGTACTAAAAACACTCAGAACGCTGGCACCCCCTGTTGGTGCACTCCTGCCAGCTGAGCTGCCTCTTCCGTGACATTACAAAAGTCTGCGGGGGTGAAGCAAGTGGTTTACACACAGCCAAGATGATATACATGTATATTTATATACGGTATATATATTATATAGATGAATACACAGAACAGAGAACGCTCTGGTATCGGCTTCTAGAACGCCCTAGTTAAAGGTAACAGTCAGTAACTTTCTGGGCGTTCAAAATCCAAAAGCCAGCTGGTCAGATTGCAGGCACTGTGAAGGGAAAGGGGGCTGGTTGACTTGTCTAGTGATTGAACAGTATTATTTTGGACTCATTTAATCTCAGTAATTGACAGCTTTATCCTTCAAGTTTGTTTTCATTTTTCATGGATGGGCTACAAATGAAAACTATAGATTTTGTGGTGGTGTTACTAGGGATCGTATGCAACATTGGACAACATGGCTGTGCCTTGTCAAACACAGGATTCCTGTTTACAGGTATAGTGTGTTATCCACAATTTGGATTCAAGTCAACACAATATCTGAAGCTCAAAAAGCAACACTGGTTTTGAAAGCCCACGAGTTAGAAAAATGGACTACCACCTTTAATTCGAAACCCGAAGTAGGCTACCACACCTTCTTAAAGTGTCTTTAAGACAAAAACTGATTTAGAAAGGCTCCTGTTTAGCCACACGTCATGCAAGGGGAGAGGTGTTACAAAGAGGGAAACATAAAGGTCTCTAGAAGCAAGACAAAATTAAAGAGAGACATTCTTGCAGCTTTGTCCCCCCTCATGTCGGAGGAGCAGCTTGTCCTTCTGGGCAGATGAAAAGTTGCTTGAAAAACAGGGAGGCGCAGTCGAGGACACTCCTCTTCAGGCCAGACTAGGCCCCCATTGCAAGGCCCCCCGAGGCAAAGAAGAGCAAGGGAAATGAAACTGGGGGAGGGTGTTCTCAGCCGTGTCTGCGTAAAAAGGAAAAAAAACAAAAAACAAGATTAAGTAAGACACAATAAATAAAAATAATTTTCCTTTGTCTAGAAAGTCTAAGATTGTTCATATTGTTAAACAAGAAGGGCAATGGGGGTTAGTATTGGCTGTTAAGTTTCATTTACCACCTCGCCCAGCAGGTGTCACTATTTAGCATTACTTTATTTCTGACAGATTGTATTCTGCATAAATTTGCTTACTGCTGCGTGAGGCATTTATATCTGGATATGAATGTTTAAATATTTCAAAAGACATAATGTAGAAGATATCCGCCAGAAATACCCAATTCAACACCAGGCAGATTATCACGGTTCCTGAGAAATGAAACAGATTGCACAGAGCACAGAGTTTGAGAAAAAAAAAAAAAACTGGCCTCTTAGCCAGACAGCATAAAAAAGAAATGTTTGATGTTTCTTTAACCTCTTTTCAAAGCTGTGCCTTGTTAAAATGCAAGCACTAACCAGCAGTGGGTTAAAGTAAGCTGGTTGTGCATGTGTTCAATTCAGACAGAGAGTGTAAGAGTGTGATTCTACAGCAGACTAAAGAAAACTAGAACAAAAGTCCACAATAAAATGAACTGGAACATGATTCTGGTTGCTTGCTCTGCAGTATAACCTGTATATAGTACTTCTGGTCACACTGGCCAACCAGCAGTGGCTGTGATTTCAAGCAGGGAGCATTTTGAGAAGACATGTTCACAAAAGTATAAGTGACATGTTAACTCAAATATACACATGCAGTAGTTCAGGCTTAGAGTGGGAGGTTGACATGAAAACTCAGTGACCCCACAAACAGGCTAATCTTTTGCAATCAAGATAAACACTAGAGAGTTATAAATCACTGGCAATTATAATGAGCGTCGGACCAGACTGAGCCAAGAGAATGAGGACCAATAGGAAAGCAGCGTCCTGCAGGATGCAGCCAACCACAGGCTTGTGAAAATGCAAGTTCAAAGCCGTGCAGGTGAACTGCATAAACAAACTGCATTCCATTGGTGATGTTGTTGTGGTTTCCCAGTCTGAAGCTTGGGGGCTTGGAAACTGTTTTTTGCATAAGGTAATCTGTTTGACTTTCTTTAAAAGATTATATTGAGGTAATATGCCAACTTTTCCCAAGGCAATACAGTATAGCGTCTGTACTGTACCTAGCTAACACTACCGAGGCAACAATACTCCTCTTTACTGAATCACTTCCACATCTAACTACAAGTTTACTCAGGGAGACAATTTGAATGTTAACTTCAGGCATGATCAGGGTTCTTCGTTGCTCAGTTTCAGTTTATATTTTCATGTTGTAGTGTGATTTAGGTTAATCCTGTATACCTGTAGTCAAGTGTGAATAACAGCACTTTCAATTTGATTTGTACCAACCTTAAACTACAGGGTGACACAGAGCAGCCAAACTGCAGCTAAAACTGAGGTTTAGCCAATGTTCACCTGCATGTCCCAACTGGGCCCAGGTGGTGCATTGAATCCTAAATCCATTTGCTGCAAATGTTTTTCATGTGGCCAACAAGAAGTCTCTGAATGACTGTAGAGAGCAGTCTGGCAGCCTGTTGCTATTATTCTAGCTGGTAACACCTGTTCTAATACTTTTTGGCTGCAACAGTTACACCGAAGCAGTTGGTTTGAGTGCTGGATGAAGCAACCAGTCTGAGAGGAAATGTCAAGCCCTGTTTACACCACGGTAGTTTCTGTTCATAAGCAATAAGTCATTCTTGTAATACTGCATTGTTTACCTGTTCTCTGGTTTACATTCAATTAAACTTTCCAGAAGCTCAGCCTTATACACAGCATGTTTTAAATGAAGGACCTTTCAGAGGCAGATTGCAGATATTTTTGTCTGACTGAACACCACCAATACTGTATTTTTTAATTGAATGAAACCCCCAGACCCAAAGAACATGGACCAAGGCAAATGTGCCTGCCGCTCACTGAAAGCACTCCATAAATGCAGCAATACCACCCACGCTTTTTATCCCTCTGGTGCACAGGCATTGAATTCTACCTCTCTTATCTCCATTCCTCCATCCCCTTGCTCTATATCATGCAATATTTCTGCACCTGCTCTCTTAATTAACAGCAATCCCTCCAGCAGCTTTATCTGTGGAAGAGTCTCCAGCTGTGAAAAGCAATCTTCAACGGATAATCGAGCAGCACCTCCGAGGGAACGCTCCGTTCCCTCAAAAGTCAGGAATGAGCCAGTGAGCATTACAAACACGGGTATCATCCAATCCCCGGCTACTGTGCAGGCCATCCAGCACGGCAGTCATGTGCCTTTAGTAAAGTAACTCCAGGCCCTAGTCACAAAACATTAAGGACTGTTCTTTTTTAAGTACTGTTTAAACAGTCTCTTAGGTTAAAGGAGAATACCTTTCTAACCCTCACAGTTTAAATAAAACTCCTTCCTTTAAACAGGTCAGTTTTGACCACAATAAAATGTGTTCTTTCTTTCTTTCTTTCTTTCTTTCTTTCTTTCTTTCTTTCTTAAGCATAAAAGGAGACTGGTGTCTGATGTCTTTCTTCCCTTTAGTGTCATCTTTTGGCATTTAATTCTGAATTTGGGTGGTTCAGATTCATCAAAAGCAGCGTGACTGTCTCTATGTAAAAAATAATAAAAAAATCTCCCTTTGTTTTTAAATCCCTGCCATACATCTGCTCTATGTGAGTTCAATATCTACTGTAGGGCAGAAAACACGCCATTTGTATCAGTTATGTTTGAAATGCGAGTCTACACCTTTAAATTACAGGTTTGAATGAATGCATTTGAACTATTAGGGTTCCCGTGGGTTGACCTTTATCTAGGGGATACAGGAAGTGAGAAGGGAAGAGAAACGTGGGTGAGACGTGTAAGCAAGACTAAACATTACCCTATCCATTTTTCCTCGGAACACCTCCTAATATCCTGTGCTCTCCCAAAAAAGCCTTTTGAAACCACCGACAGTGTATCAGCAAAGAACACACAAGCCTTACACTGCTAGTGTATCTACTGCAGTACTGGAAGCCAAGTCCTGAGGCTACACTCAGAGGAGCCTACCTCCTGTCTGATCCACACAGGCACCTGCACAAAGAAGCCTTCTTTCCTGTAGCTCCCACTGAGATTAGTCTGGGATCAGTCTCTACTGGGAGGAACAATGCTCCTGTCCAGCTGTTTCCCAAAGACGCTCATCCCATTAAAACAAAGAAAAAAGAGAATCGGACCCGTTTAAGTTGGTGTGTTTTCTGTATCAGGTTTAAGCCGTGTGGTCCTGCTGTCAGGGTTTTTCTGTTTGCTGGCTCCTTGAAAAGTGAATTCCATTAGACTGCTGGAGTGCTTAGACAGGGACGTCACGGCGGACTGCAGGGCTGCTTAACCCACGACAGGAAAATGGACCACACAGGCCTTCACTCTACCCCAGCAATGCCCAGTTTAACTTCTTTATATTGTAATGTTGCAGTGACTGCATCATTAATAGCAATGCTTTCTATAGGAATTTTGATAAAGGACACGCCATGCTGATTATGCCCCCCAACATCCTTTGCTTTCTTAATAGCAGCGCTCAATATGAAAAGCAATATCTGCTGCGCATTGAACATCGGGACAATACCGGTTCAAACACACCGGGAAACAGTGTATTTTCAAGCCCACATCCACACAGTAACGCCCATGATGTGTCTCTCTAGGGGCTGTGCTGGGTACACACAGACACTGTCACCGCTCTGCAACTGGAGTTAAGCTACACAGCAGTCACAGTGCATTAATGCAGTGCTATACTGCAGTTATATTTCAGAGCTAATTCTACAGGCCAAACATTTTGCTTCAGTTTAACGTAAACACATTTTAAATACTGTGCAGCTGTTTTCCGTTGAGTTGGCTAAAAGCTTATTTTAAAGAAGCGGTTTTCATTAAATAAAGGAGTTTTAGCCTGAGCATAATTTGTAATCTATTCAACATGAACCACAAGGAACAATATACACATTTTCTTCTATTATTATTTCTGCTCTCTTTTTCAATATAACAGAAACAAGTTTATACAGAAATTGACACAAGCAGGCAGTCGTCCAATAACTGCTATAGAAATGTGATTCCCAGCCGGTGCCAGCAATAATGGACTATGTTGTGGTGAATGGAGGTCGTTCTGAGTTCCTGCCTCATTTCTGCTATTAGAATTGTATGCCAGCCTCGCTCTGTTACAGTGAAGCAGTTCTTTGATCCAGCAGGGAGAAATGCTAGTTCGGTTCCCATCAGCCGTGATGAGTGTCTGGGATTATTAATCTATAACAGCCTGTTTAGTAGAGTCAAGCAACTCTCCAGGGTTTTGGAATAGTGTGTGTGTGTATATATATATATATGTATGTGTGAATATGTGGAAGCATTGGTCTGGAAAGCACATTTCCAAAGCTCTTTCAGCACTTTACAAAAGCATTTCAGATATTGGTACTTTCACACTATCCAGCAGAACAAAGTCTCTCCCGAACACACAACCGCTCGTACCTCTAACCAGTCCCTCCTTGCTAACAGCTGTCTGGCAGACTTACCTGAGGATGACTGTTACCACTACAGTATCAATCTCTTTTCATACTTCCAAGCAGTCTGCAAGTATGGTCATTTGCATATTCTTTCACTATCTGAAATGCTACATACTGTACAGTATATTCTGGGACTTAGTCATGACACATTCACCCCTTACAAAATATATATATATATATGGAACTTCACAGAGTACCCATTTTGTAATTGGAATCCCTTTGTGGGTACTTATACAGTACAGAAGTACAATATCAGTTTATTGCAGATAGATATATATTGTCATGGTGTGAATCCTGCTGCCCCTGCACTGCTGCCCTGCTTACCTGATCTAGAACGGCATGGGCCCCTTGTGTGAGAGGCGGGGTCGTGGGCGCCGGCCCCTCCTCCAGCTGGCCTGCCTGTGGCCCTGTGCGCTCCGCACTGCGTTCTGCTGCACCAGCTTCCTGATGCTCCCCCCTTCCTCCAGGTCCTTGCCCTCCTCTGGGGCGGCCACGGGCCCTGCGAGACAGAGAGAGGAATGCCATTAATTCAAGCGGTGCTACAGGTGTGCTCTGCAGGTGCGTGTGTGCGCGTGGGTGTGAGAGGTGTTTTGGAGCGATGCATGCGGGCTGCTGTCAAACAAGCCTGGCTCCAAAGGGGCTCTTTCAAGAGTTTTTATTTGAATGAGCAGCAGCCTGTTTGTTTTCAGACTGTAGTGATCTGTAGAACCACAGAACTTTGTATTGTGTACCAATGAGGCAGAGATCCCATTGTATACAGATGGTTTAAGCTATCTCGCAATAACTTTCAGTGGAGCCCTTGATCCACACCATACAAGCTGTTTGATCTGCCTATCTTCTATCAGTAGCCCTTATGCGTTAACCAGTATAACAATACCTTATGACTGTAGACCCTAATACATTTTGGAAGCAATATTAATTGAGAGGTGAAGGTTTGCCAATTCCGGTGCTATTTTTGCTAGTAGGTACTATTATAAGTGTCAGCATTCAGGTTTCCTTCAGGCACAACCTTGCCTCTTCCTCTGGGATACCAACTCCACTCTCAGGAAGCCCGGCATCCTTAAGGATTTTTAACAACCTTGAGAGTGAGGTTTACCGACCGCCTTCCTTTCAGGAATCCTGCACCAATCTCCGATTCACAAAAAATAAAAAAATGAAAAACTCAAGAATTTCCTGAATGCCGCATCTTTCATGGCAAATTAACGTTATAGTTCTTAGAAAAACAAAACGGAGAGCCCTGCTGCCTCTTCCTGCCCGGGAACTGCATGACATCACTGACATTGTGTCCAGAAATTCCTCCTTCCTCCAGGGAAAGAGCTTGGGTTATTTTTCAGATCCTTAAGGAAGCTGCTGCCAGCACACTAGGTCAGAAAGAATTCCTTTTCACAGCCAATATTACTTCAAAGTCTTGTGAAAAAAATAATGGCAAGCTTTTTTTTTAAAACTATATGGGCACAATTTGCATTAGACTAAAAAAAAAATGCATCTATCTAACAAATGAAGTGTACTGTAGTAGATAAAGAAATAAATCAAATTCTCAGCGGTATTAAAGTTGTATATTATTATCAGCTTTGCACAATACTAAATTATCAAAGTTCAGAGGTTTAATCTTATTTGGACATCTTTACATGGATCATTGGTGCTCAAGCAATCCTAATTCTCATTTGAGGAAATAGCCTTTTGGCGGCCAGGACTGGCATAATAAATTATACTAACGAGACTCTTTATTCACATTAGTGCAAATTATGAAAGTGGTTTGTGATATGCATACAAAGGAAACTGACGGTCTGATTAGTCCCACACTACAGGCTAATGGCCAGATTGCTCTCCACTCACAAGTGAAATCAGACAGGAGAAGCTGCCACCCCAAATGCCACAATGACTGGATACAAACCCCAAAAAAGAGCAGATTTAAATCACAGGTGTAACAAAAATGATTGTGCAGTTTTCATTTATTTTAAACATGTGAATATTTCCCTTGACAGTAACACAAGGCCTTGAGTAGCTCAGCAGACAAAGAGAAAGCTCATTTATATTATGAGCAGGGTTTGCAGACTCGACCAATCGATATTTGCAGAGTCATCCATGCAGGGAAAGATGCAGAGCATTCCATGGTGCTGCTGACAGGTACTAGCTACCCTTAGGAGTGAGGCAATCAAAATGCATTTCCCCAGACACATGTGATTCTTAAGAGAATCTGTGAATTTATATTGGCTTCAAGGCAAATCTGTTTACACGTCTGTCTGCTTTGCACCCGTCCATTAGATCATGGTCATTTGTTTTCTGTTTAAACAATGCTACAGTATAGGCTGGTATTTTAGCATGTCAAACCCCTCTTTACTTTAAGAACCCTAAGCTCTGCTTTATCCCCCTGTTGTTTCACTGGATTATAAAAAGAAAGACAGTTTAACCATTCCGCACACATTCTGCATGTTTTAACTCCAGGGCTTAAAGAGCCTAAAAACTGAAAGTGAGTGAAACATTAGAGGGAATCAGGTCAGCCTCTCCTGGGCCCAAGGGAAAGTGGTCTGTAAAATATACCACGTGGCTTCCTTTGTGGGCATTAAGGGTAATGCTCACGTCTGCCAGCCCTGAGATGAATGCGCAGCTGCAGGCTGTACTGTAGTACTGTACCTGCGCAGTTTATGCAATAATTCTTCTATAAAATTTAGTGCAGTATGTATGGACTGCAGTATTTTTGGTCTGCTGGTTTAATGGCATGGCATACTCACTTAAGGGCTAGGGGGTGGCAGGTGGATTACACCAAAGCTAAGGGCATTTAGAGGCACAGGATAAGACTGACCAGACTCCCATTGAGACTGGAACATTTTCATTCACTCTCAGTGCTAGACTTCTCAGAGTAGTTTTTCAGTTTCCCAGACTCCCTGTATGCTATGGTTTTTCCTGGTCTTTGGTGGTTTGACCAAGCTTCATTCTACTTCCTCATTCTCTACTACCTGTATGATTTATCATGCTTATATTATTCATTGCAGATATTTTCTGTGCTTTTATCATGGTATACCATATTCAACTTTTACAAATGTCTTGGGTTGGGTCTGTGCTGTGCATAGTAATCCATTGAGACCTGGTCCTATTCTTCGTTTATTCAAATAAGGACACTGGTTGGCATTTATTGAGTTTCAGCATTTCAATGCAAGCACTACTTAAAAGAATCTGAATCTAGAATAATATGACATTTATTAAAATTTGAACATTTGATTTGTTTGAAAGGAAATATTTCTTATAATACCCACATTTATCAAATTATCAGACACATGGGAACCATTTATTTTCCTTGAAACAAAGCTCTTCCCGCCCCCTGTCAGTGATTCCCAGATTAAAGTTTAATTATTTGGGAATTGCAGGAATGTGCTTTCACTCTGAGAATACGTTGACAATCCTCTGCATTGGACTGGACCCAAAATAATGATTAATGACAAATGGCTCCGATCTCATTACTGCCTCCTGTCTGGCCATTCACTTCTCAGGTGCCATTTTTTACTGTCATCTTTTATTAACTTTTTTTTAGCACCAAACTAATCTGTTTACAAGCACGTGCATGTAAATTAGAAAGTGAGCTGAACCAACAGGCCAGCTGGAGCTGTTTAAGACTAAACCACAGCAAGGTGCAAAGTAAAGCAAATCTAGGGAAGCACGGTAAAGAGCATAACTTATTTCTGCATGGCAAATACACTACAGTAGCTACAGCTTGACATGGTATGGGAAGGCTCTTTACAAGCTTTATCACAAAGCTCCACCAACACACCTCAAAAACCATGACCTCAACAGCCACCCCTGCTATTCAATCCTGAGCCTATTCTGAGAGGTAGATTTCCAATGCCCCTGGAAGACTAAGCTGAGGTCAGCAAACTTAATTTGACCATTATTGGACCAGTTTACAAACCGCAGAGTTAACTGTGATGCCCTCTGAATAGACTGATTTTGCACAGTTTTTTGGTTCGCTCCCATTGTCCCAGAGTACAGGAGCACTGCGTTGCAGCCGAAGATCATTAGCAAATGGCGGACAGCGACACTCTGCTAATAATATTTGCAGCCATGAAAAATATGCGGATGGTGCTGCAGCACATTTGTACAGAAACGTTTTTTTTTCTCCAGAAATTCTCCTCAAGCAGACGATTTCTGTCACCTCGGTTCAGCCGGTCGTTTGTCACAAAGAAGAACTCACAGTCTAGTACCTGAGAAAAAGCAGAGCAATTTGGAGAGTGCCTTTTAGTGCACTAGCATTCTAGTTAGAAAGCATAAGCTTTCTGGGGTCTCACTGAGGTAGCAAATAAGCAACTTCAAAGCACTTGATGAGGAAACAAGTAGATGTCATTGTTTGGAATGGAACACTGAATTGTATCACTGGGTTCCAGTAACCATGGCAAGCAGTGTAGTACTATGTGACACAGTTCACTGTAGGTTTGTTTTTTTCTAATTTGTCTTACTGAATCTTTAACATTTGCAGCACTACTGTGAGCCTATATAATAACAGTAACCTTATATAAGTTTACGGTAAAAGTATAGAAAATAATAGTAAATGAAATGCATTAAATGCATGAGCTGAATTATGCACCGCAGTTCTGCAAGGGTAAACTGTGCATTTCATTCACGTTTCACAACCTGCCCTGCTACTGTATATCATTATAAACAAGTACTGCTTCAGCCTAAAGTATTCTGTAATTCTACAGAACTGTACGCAAAAGCATTTTGACCTTGTCATCTTTGACATTTGTTATCTTGTTCTCATTGGCATATATATTTCAAGTCTGATTGACCTCTATGAAGTCTATCAAGAAAGATATGGAAACACTTGAATGTTTAACTGGGTGCTGTGCTGCACTGAGGGAGATCTCAGTGTTGCTCCACTGGAAGGTATTACAGGATATAGTGTCCCCATTGTCTCTAGATTTGGTCTCCAGCCTTTACGTCATGTTTCTTTGAGCTCCTGCAAGTCTTTGCCAGCCAGTTCTCACTGACAGGGGAGAAGACGCAGACTCAGCTGCAGCAGTGAATCCAGCTGGAGGTTCTGAGGAACGCCCATGGATTTCTCCATCTGATCATTTCCTTCTCTTAGAGAAGTTCTTGGCGGACGAATTCCCTAATCAGCGACGGCCATTCATATTAACAAGCGACTGTTCTCACAGTGTCCCGCGCACAGCTATTGTTGAGAGCCTGTAGACTGCGGCCACAATGCCTCACTGCACTGGCTGAAACAAGCATGCACGCACACACTTCCACTCACTTCCGCACACACACACACACACACACACACACACACACACACGGAAACACAAAGGGGCTGCAAGCTGGCTGTGAAGGAGGGAAACTTGTGTCTTGCCAATTCTGCAAAAGCTTTCTGCATCCAAATTAAGCAACTCTTAATTGTGACGTATTTGGGTGGGGATGGTGGAATTAGTTTTCAATTCAGTTCGTCCCCGGATAGAAAACAAAAAATAGACAATTGGCAAAAGTTTTGAAGTGAAGGCATTTACTTTACTACAGTTTAAATGAAGGTTGTACCTAAAAGCTGATTTTTTTTCTTTCTTATTTTCAATAGCACAGCCGTGTTGCGGAAAGATACCAATGAGTGATTGTGGTCTGACCCATAACTGACCCTGCTGAGAAAGAGCCAAGAGTTTAAACAGAGGGGAGTTGTCACTGGCACTTCCATTTACAAACACAAGGCAGATTTACTCAAACAATCTACAGTATATCCCTCCACAATGGAAAGGGGATGAATTGATATTTAATGTAGTCACTAGAGCAAGGAGGAAACACTCTACCGCAGTGCTCAGGGAGCATCAGGTCCATCACGAGACCCTTTCAAGCACAAAATGTTGGACAGGTTTTGTGGTTAAGCTAGTCTCTCATCCTCAACACCAAAGCTGGACAGAGCAACTAGGTCAAAGCATGGCCCTGTAGCTTACACTGGATCTGTCTGTTTGTCTGTGCCGCACCTGCTGTATGGGTAGCAGAAGGCTTTGATCAGCAGTGCCGGCTGTGCAGCATCTTTCTCGGCACATTCAATACACAATATTTTCCTGTAGAATATAAAGGCGACGTTGCTTCTAGCATGGCCAACAGTAACCGAGGGCCTTGGCAGAAACTGGTACCAGCCTCTTGCGGACTTTCAGACCACGTTGCCATGGCAGCGACCGTGAAAGGAGCTCAGTTCGGGAACAAAAAGAGTGACATTGTCAGTGGGAATGAATCGAGTTTCCGAGTTTACAAATTTGTGCACACGAGCTCTGAATCCGTTATTAGTTTCAGGGTGCGTTAACCCTTTCCCCGCCCGGCTTTTCTTTCTCATCGTTGTGATTGTAATGGCTCTTAATGTATTGCTCTTTTCCTGTTTTATATGCGGCATTGTGCTGTTTTATAATGCCGGGCTTGTGGGTGGAATGAAGGATAGCTTTGTCTGGCGCTACTCTGCAGGGGAAAAAATAAGTGGATAAAACGTGTGTACAAACAGCCCTGCTACAGATTTAACTCCTCAACTGCCAGGTTCCGTGATGAACTCACAACAGCTCCGTACTTGCTTAGTCACACAAAGTACAATATGATTTAGGTTTTTGGACCCCAAAGAGTAATTCTGATTTGACTCTTCAACCAACCTGGACCTTAACCTAAGCAATCTCTAGATATCATCTGGGAATCCTAAGATTATAAGCCATGATGCTACAAGCAATTTAAACATGGGTCATACCATGGCAGCCTTTTACAAGCTGAGCCAGCACCATCCAGTCCTGTAATTGACAGGACATGAATGATCTGTCTTAATGTGTTGAAATTTAGCTTGACAGCCTTTACCCTCTACAATGATATAATACAGACAGCTGATGCTTAAAAAACCTAACAGAAAAATAAGAAATAGCAACCAGGTCCATCCAAAAGAGGAGGCAGGGACAGTCAGCTCTCCTTTGAAGATTTACTGTATTCTGCACTGTGCAGAAGTGCACCATTTGCATGAGGTTATTGAACCTTTCTGTAGCACTATTGCACAATGTTAGTAAATTAGATAGAGTCTCAATGTACAGCACAAAGGGAGCAGGTTCAGGGTTTGTAACGGGCTGCCTCTACTTTAACCCAGGATCTTCAATATAGGAGCAAACAGGCTTAGCCTGCTGAGGCACTGCATGGGGTTAAGCAACTGGGACAATCGTATACAGGATCTGTCCATTCACCAATCTGTGGAGACACCAGAGATGGAGCTGAGGACAGGGGTGCCTCGTTTACATCAGCTGTGAACCGTGCCCCCCACACTGTGTCACGCTGCGATCAGCTAAAACCTGCACGCTTTGTAAAATATAAACTGCGTCAACACTGTGCCATGGCTGTTTGGAAGCATATCATTAACTGTGTCCCAAGCCTCGCAGTGCTCTTCAATTGGGGTTAGAGATTCAAATGTGCAGATTCCAGACTAATCCATTTAATTGCGCCGTGCAAGTCCAGCTGTGTCAATAACACCATGAAGGGGGCAAAAGGGATGTCAACTCTTAACACACTGGCCCTAAAGATCCTTTCTCCCATGGGAACCAACCCTGATTAAAATCAGGGTTGGAAATAAGACTCCCAGTACATAGCAGTTTCATCCACTAGGAGTTTAATAAGACAACACCTGAGCTTGTCACCTATACACTGGGGCTAATCAAGCTTGTATTAAAACCTGGAATGGGTGAAACTGCTATGCAATCAGAGTCTTATTTCTACCCCTGTTAAAAGGGTGATACAGATATGCAGGTCACTGCAGTAAAAAAGCATGCCACAGTGTGCAAGTATCCATGCACACAATGTTGTTTTGGACAGTATGCCAATAGCATAGAAGCACCTTATCGTAGCCACACAATTACAATCATCTACACATTGGATTTGTTGGAATAGATAAGCAGCTTTCTACACTTGTTTTTAATTTAGGTAGGTAATCAGGCTAGCACAATTAGTTTTTTTTGTATTATGGAAATGTGCTTACAACAAAAAGGGAGAAAATAAATAGAAATTGGACACTGTGGTATGCCTTGAATGGTTTCAAAGCACACAATTCCTTCCAGCAAAAAAACAAACTTTTCCCTTGTAACTAATGTCTGAACCAAGCAGCTGGCGGACATCATTACTTGAGTTCTCGCTGAAACCCCGCGGTTCTAAGGCTGTTTTTCGTTGCAATTAGACGTGACTGCGATGGAAAGATTTCAGGTATGCGTGTGCGGCTGCCTGCAGGGGATGTGGATGTTCAAAAATTGAAGCTACTCTATACACAAAAAAAGGAATTATAATAATAATAAATAATAATAATAATAAACACCCGGAAGCGACACAGCAGCAACGAGTTTCCGAGCTCGTTATCCAATGTGCCTGTACATAATTGAAATAGCCTGTCTGGATTCAGATTTCAGTGCAGATTTTTTTTTTTTTTATTCTTTAGTTAGGCAAATTTATGTTTCAACTGACTGGTTCATGTTGAAAAGAAAGACACGGTATAAAGGATGAAAACCCTTCGACTTAAGTATGCAATTCAGTCTCCCGTAGGGCTGACAAACGTGAAAGCCTGCACAACTTACTTCAATTGTTGATCTTAATTAAAAAAATAAAAAAATTTGGAACGCAGTTTTCATGTTATTGCCAAACAAACGAGTCTCTCTCTGTTTAATGCTTTTGGAACGTAGCTGCGCAACGTTATCTCCCAGAAAATGCTTTAAGAAATCTAAGATGCTATCCCTTGTGTTTAGACGGTAACCTAGGCGAGGTTTTAACTCAGTTGGCCGTTTAATTGGAAATGCAATGATCTGGATAAAAACAGGTGTTTAATACAGTCCCTGGCAATGCGGGATAGAGAAGACTGCGGTAGAGCACCAATGTGGTCAGTGACTTTTTCTGTGCAGCAGGTAGGCTAGGCATCGTAATACTAATCAATTTCGTGAAAATATACAACGTTTTTTTTTTTTTTTTTTTTTTAACTATGTAGAGAAAGGATACTGCATTCAAACTTTTCCACAATAGCTTTAAGATAAATGCATGCATTAATTTCAATATGCAGCTGTAGCTCTGATTTATATTGATTTCAAACTATATATAATATGTTTTTATGACACAGTCCGATATGGGGATAATAAAGTAAGAAAGCTTAAGTTATCCCACTTAAGATAAAGTCAGATCTCTTCAAAACTGTTGTGTAGCGCTGAAGTCAGAACAGGTTACTAGCATTGTAACACCACAGAAGCAGCGAGCCAAAAGGGAAAGGTTTCAGCCAGCTACTTTTCTGTGCTAATAATAGGGTTGGCTGCACTGCAGTATTTAAAGCCTTGTGAACCATTCCTTTTTATTACAGATGCTCTCTTTCACCTGCAGTTGTTGGACCACCAGCTGTGAGGTTTTACAGCCTGTTTAATATTTCAGTGTCCGCTGGCTCTCCAGTGACTGCAAATCTACTAATCTAGAGTACCTGGATACATCTTTAAAGAGCACCTGCTGCTTCTTTCAGTTCTGCAGAAACCCAGGCTGTCAGCAACAGCAAGGTGAGCACTTTCTGAATGTGTTTGAATTATCTCCCACTCAAGCAGGCACGCTAGGTTCTCATGTCCCCAAAAAGCTAGATGCCCCGTTTAATCTGGAATCTTTGATGTCTATAAAGGAGATTGTACCTTTATCAGCAGCAACCCCCCTAAACTCACAACGCTGGAGTAGATTAGACAGAGTAAATCCAATTCATCCCTGCCCAGGATTTAGACCCCCAACCGTCATGCTAACCGATTCTTAAACTTTTCCATTTGCATACAGGTTTTCAAATGTATAAGCAGCTTCTATAACTCTTTGCTATTAATGTGAAGGGGTCACAATGGGCAGACTGGCCAGCACTGATTCTACAAGGTGTTCAAATTGCACTGAAGCGATAAATGACCATTCTGCAGTGACTACCTCCTCTTAATTCCTTTAGGCACTGAACCGTCACCATAGGGTACACATGATCACAGTAAAGCATATAGTCTTGGATAGATACAGCAGTGAAATCAGCTAAGTGTACTGGGTTGATGATTTAACACTTCCTGTATTGTTAGTACATGGCTATTAATGGTGATTTAAAAAAAAAAATAATACTCCACCTTTCTTTGAAAAGAAACATTGTAAGCCTGCAGCTGTTTTAGTGAGTACCATATTTCTTAGAACAGGCTCTCCGTGGCTCTGCCGTGACCCGGGATATAAGACTGCATGTCTGAAAAGACTATGCTGGTGCTAGACTGAATGAACAATACATCAAAGATGAATATGGAATAATGGCCATGCTGACAGTTTGCGTGAAATCTGTCTTTTGCATGCACAAGCTTTCACGGGATCAGAGCATGGCATCCTTTAGAAAGCTCACCTGCTCGATCAGGGCTGCAGAGAAAGTCAGCCAGGCATCCGAAAGGAGGCGTCTCAGCAGCGCTCTTTTCTCTCTGTGTGTATGCGTGTTTGTATATTTCTTTTGATTTGTCTGTGATGAATGAATGGAGATGGGTTGACGGCGCTAGAGACGAAAGCCCTCATCCACAGCATGTGTCACACAGTTACCTTTCCCAGTGATCCTCAGCCCTGCACTAGAGGAAGCCATCTAATCATCGGCTTCACTGGCAGCCTGCCCACAGCGTGGCCGCTTGGTGCCCAAGCTTTTCCCATCTATAGATTGCAAAAACTACTGATTACCACCAAACCAGGGCTAGGAGTCTAGTCTCCCACTGAGACTTCATTAGACAGTCTAGGATGACAGACTCTAACTTAAGATTCCTGCTACAGTCAGTGGAATTAACTCTATAAGGTAAGGGCTCCGGTAATCACAGGGATGTGACGGGAACCTGCTAATTCTCCTTCTCGTTTCATTATTTCTTTTTTTGATGTCTTTTCATGCTTGCCCTACACTGTATAATGTAACAGATACACAACGAGGCAGATTTCAAATGATAAAACACCATACCCTGAGGCACACTAAACAGGTTAATATTTCAACACCTTCCTTTGCTATTTAATCTTGCATCAGTGCAATTGCTCTTGTTTATTCAGCATATAGACAAATGGGTTTAATCTGTCATAAGAAGTATGCCAAAGAGTAAATATTTCTAGTACAATAAAAGCCTCAAACCACTAAGATGACAGTTAAGGCGTTTAGTATAGACTTATAAACTGTTGTTATAGCACATGCATTATAATACACACTGCTGCATATTTATTTGCCAAAATCGTGACTCTTTTTTTTTTTTTTAAAAACCTAAAGGAAACCTAGTTGCAGGACTGTGTAGTTCTCTGATTTACAGTTATGACTCTATATATGATATAGTAATCTCAGTAAAAATCATATTTAAATAATTTATGAATTATTGTGCTGCCGAAGTCACACACCAAATCTACTGTACAGAATACTATATACTACAGAAATACACATACGACATTACACTTGTGGTTAGACTGCATCTTTACTGCATTATACCTGTTGCTGAAGATTTATTATAGTGATCTTAAACTGAGCTACGATTGAGCTACAGTGCTTCTGAACTGCAGTGACACTGTAGTCTAACTAAACCCTGTTCACAACCTCTTTCCTCAGTTTCTGTGCACATTTACATCTATACAGTGTCATTATTTCAAAGAGAGCAACTGCATAGCAAGTGGCTTTAATAGGATTTCATGACAGCAGAAACATCTTTAAAAATCAGACAAAAACAAAGATCAGTAGAAATTGCCTGTTGGTCATATTTTTTTATGGTTAACTATCATGTAGAAGAAATAACCCTTGTCCATCTATTAAACCCCATTACAAAAATCAAAGAGACCTTACACCAGTAAAAGCAAGTTAGGAAACTAAGCACTCAGTTGGAAAAAATACAATCACTGCACTGCAGCGAACGACCAGGTGCTGACACAGTGAAGTTTGCCACATTGAAGGCTAACCAGTCCTTGTAACTGATTAACTCCCAGCGCTTGGCTAAACCTCTGTTCTTAGAATCCAGAATGCATTGTAGCAAAGCAACAGAGCCAGAGCTCACTCACTTACCCCCACTGACGGAGCACAGCATGGACACCAAGATCAAAATCACCAGCGTAAAAATCTTCACATTCATTTTCTCCTTTCCCCTCTGGCACTCCGCTAGCTGTGTGGTGTAAAACAGCGTGTGTGTGTGTGTGTGTGCTCCTGAATGGCAAGGGATATATATATATACAGTGTATGTATGCAAGCGTGACAGCGACACTCCGAGACAGAAGGCACGTCTTTCTCTGTGATCTTCCGAGGAGGTGTGTCTCTCTTGAGAGGCAAACCAGTGCCAAGTTCAGTAGAGCTGTGAATGTGCTGAGAAGCTGCCTGCAGCAGGTTTATGTATGCGAGCTGTTTGCCTTGGATAAGAACCCCAGTCGGTCATGTGGCTGATGTGTCAGGGACTCTGTGTGGGTTGTGGAAAAGGGGCCTCCCCCATTGACCCACCCACATGAGACACTGTAGAAAGGGAGGGGGGAGAGAGTGAGCGCTGTTCAGGGGTATTGTAACTGAACAGGCAGCCTTGTTAAACAGACTCTTTCAAAGTTTTTTGGGAAGCTTGTCAGGAATAAAGGTAAATTATGTATGGGGGGGGGGTTAACCCTTTCCTGCTTTTGTTTCCTCAACATCTGCATGGGAAATAGACATGTTTCTGCAGTGAATCACTTCCCTGCTCTCCAGAGGAGTTTTGTGTGCGTGTGTGTTTGTGTCTATGATGTGTGTTATATTCTTTTGTTAATTACATTGACCTGTAGGGTAATCCATGGCCAAAATGCATCAACAGTTCAGACAACCAAGCAACACTCCAAACCAGGAGCCTTTTAAATGAATTAACATTTTGGGTTTAATTTGAGATATTTTGAAAAATGACGATTTTAGTAAGCTTTGCTTTGGAGTTAAACTTATGTAAGTCTTGTCCTTTCACTTTATGAAAGTTTTTTTAATATAATTTACCGTACTTGGCTATTCTTTACAGTTCTTACCTGTGCTGTCCCATGCTTTCACTATGCTTTATTACACTTTGCTATGCTTTTACAATGGTAAACCTGTATAAGGCTTGTACCAGATACTGTGGTCAATTGTAGGTTTGTTTTAAATTGGGTGTGACACATAATTTTGTTGAAATTGTTTCCCACAAAATGCTTCATTTAGCTAAAGTCGTGTGAGTTTGAATCTTGTGTTGATTTTAGATGAAGAATCCACTCACAATAATAACCAAGTGGTTATCTCCCCAGGTGGGCTGTTCAGATAGTTGGACAAAAAAAGATACACAAGTTTCAATAATCACAGGACATTAAACGATATTTCCCACACATGAACACAAAGAGAAATCGAGTAATAGCTCAGTGTAAGAGCTGCAGAAGAGAATGATGAGTCAGTGCATCTTCAGACAAGCTTTTACTGAGGTGTCCGGGAACTGTATAATGTCCTTGAGAAAACGGAAGCTCTTGAACTACAAAAATGATAGTTCTTGGAAAACCTAAGGAGCATTTAGAAAAAAGATTTTTAACGTGTGCAAAATGCAAAGATATAGATGATGAACTTCCACAATTTTAATTTACAATGTTTTAGAGCAAGTTTTGTGATGTGCACTGAAAATGTTTTTTGGTATGGATGTATTACTTTATAAAACGTTGTAGTGCATGGGGGAGCACCAGATATATTCTACGTCACCTGAACTGTGTAGCACACGTGCAAGTTGTCCAGTTACTGTATTTTGGTATGTGTGAAATTAAGAAAGGTGACGTGAGTTTTCAGAGTGCACATGAAAGCAGTAACGTGATAAAAAAAAGTAGAGGGGGTGTTGGGAGTGTCTGTGTCAAAGGAGCTATTAAACAATGATGTTGTGCACATAATGCCAGCCATCCAACCAAAACAAAGCATAAAATGTGATCAATCAAATGAGGTAAAACGACCAGGACAAGGAAGACAATATCACCCACTTAAAAGACTGAAGTGCATGAGCTCCTGACAGGTTTCCTGTGCACTTTCAATCCCTGACTACATGTAAACTAATCAAGTACTCTCCAGGCCACTGAATCCCTCGTTAAATAAAGATGCATATCTCTCTGTTTGTTTAAAGCACTACCTGCAAATATGTGAGCCACATTAGAGAAACAAAGAGCTGGAGAGGAATTGAAATTGCAATGCTGGTTGTCGAATTAGAACAGCTTCTCTGCTGTTTTCAGCAGTCTGTCGCAGGCTTTTCTTTGTAGTGTTTTTCTCTGCTTCTCTTTGTTTCTAGCAGTGGGGTATGTATGTGTATATACAGTGTATATCATTATATACTGATTTTCAGTGATTTCTGTAGATTTTAGCCCCTTTGACGCTTGGGAGGCGGGTCTGATTAGTAGTTTAAATCATTGCGTTTAACTTGAGTTAAAATGATTTTCTGTTTCGACGGCATGTCGTTGAGAAAACATGCATTAACATCTCATTGCCATGTTTAACGCTCCATTTAACAGCAGACTGATCACTTTAGGATGTGCCTGTTTTGCAGGCACAGTTTCAAGGCTGTTTAACGGTCAGGAGTGTAGGAATGCTTGTGTGAACGTAAACGTGAACTTTTATCAGTTTGATCCACCATCAGACGAGCTTAGTATTCTTTCTCATCTTTCAACTCCTCTTAATCCGTGTAGGCATGTTTAAGCACGCCCCAAAATTCTTAGTTTTAATTGCAAGGGACATGCGAATGAATAAGGTTTCGTGAAAAACATTCTGTAGCAGGAAAGTTGTAAGTTAGAGCTCATCTGAAAACGTTTCATCCATTAAACTCATAGACAAGCCTTTTGGAAAGTGTCTTCAAGTGAAAGTCTTATTTGTGGTTTTTCAGATAAATTACAAGTGTACAGCAGAGTAAATTACTTGAAACACGTGCTAGTCTGTACTCGTTATAGCTGTTTGCATGTTCATCACGCGACACAACTCTAGAGTGGTAGAAGCCAAGAAGACTCTCTTATGCAAACCTGTTCCAGTTTCAACTCTGTGCACATGATTACCGACTTGATGTACAGTTGTAGTCATTTGAACTTGCACACATATTTTCTAATTCTGTGAACTGGATTTTATACATGCAGCAGAGCACATCAACAGGGGATACTTATTAAAATAATTGCATTTACAATTAGTATGTACTGTATATTCAAAAGTACACATCTGCAAGGTGCTAACTCTTGAAAAAGGGGAGGTTTGCCAAAGGAAGTGTTTATTGCTGCTCCAGTTCAAATATGCACAAATGTTTTTTATTTCTCTATTATTCCTGATGCAGAATATACAAATATTATTGCTTTTCTAAGGAAAATGACATATCGGCATGATATCCTTGTGCTATAAATCTTAGTGACCCAGCCTGGGGCTTTAGCAGTTACTTTCCTACATCATCCAGGATACCGCGACAGCTGGAGGAACGCAGGAAGCACTTGGATGTTTGCGGGAAACAGGGCTGTAAAATAATTCCAGCTGCCTCACAGTCCAGCCGAACGCTGAGACCGGTAAACACATTTTTATTGTTGCTCTGACTTTAATTTTTCCTGAATTGATCCCTTAAAAGTAGTCTCAACATGTGCCCTTCATCAGGAATTTGGCAAAGGAAACCAAGGTGTTTTTGTGTGCGTGGGTACAGGGCTGAAACGGAATAAGAGAACACCCGTACAGTGTATTTAAACACATTTAAACAGGACAGTTCCATTGTGTTGTGACATCTCTCATTCAAATGTGGCCCATCCTAAATGTTGGAAGTTGAAGAATCAACGAAAGTTATTAACGTCGATTTGCTTAACGTATCCCAGCCCAGATGTTTTTTTTTTTAATGTATTGGAATGTTACCAGCACACAATTGGTTTATTTTTAGCCACTTAAACCAACTCATAAGATGTTTCCTATTCCTCAGCTGCTGACATCTAATCAGATAAGGATCCCACGCTACAGTTTAATCTGAAATAGACAGACAGACGCTCAGAATAACTTTGGAATCACATGTGTTTCAATGTCAAGGTAATCAAAAGCAGGCACAAATCTGTTATTGCTTGCAGTAGAATTAAATTTCCAGCAATATAATTATTCCATATCCATGATCCAGAGGCTGAAGAATTCTCTGCTGATGTTTCGCTGTAACAGATCAGGCTTGATGTTAACAAGACTATACTAATTCATATACTTTTCTGTTGTTCCAGGCATCACAGTATGCGCACTTCTGGGATAAGAGTCCGGTCAATCCTATCAGTCAATCAGATGGCAACAAAAATATTACAGGGAGAATGGAGTTCATTTCTGAATCAAACCTGCAAAAAGACCCGTGTTATCGTATAGCAAGGTGGGAGGCATACTGTAATTGGGTAATAACATCATTCATATCTGCTTGTTCACTCAACACCCAGCAACATTTTTACATTACACATGATTCCCAGCTTTGAAAACAACCTTTCCCCAGGAGAGATATTCATTTGAAGTTTAGTCTGTGGACCTTAGAAATAACAAACTAGTGTTATCCCCCCTTTCCTGGAAGTAGGCAGAACTGGTCTGGCTGTGATTAGCCTGAAGGTCGCACAGGGAGTCCCCGTCCCCCCAAATCCCCACTCCAACTTTCAATCAGGGGGCAATATTGAAAATAATCTGCATTCAGCCCCAGCAAGATAATGATGTTTGCCCAGTAAAGTAATTATCCAATCAGAACTCTGTTTCTCGGGGGTTCTGTCAGCCTGAAATGACCAGAGAAGCAGTGTGATTATGAAGAAGAATGGGATTCCTCCTTGCCACCCAGTCCTGCAGTTCAGAGGGCTAGTGCAGGCATTGATTGGCAGTGCGTTTTATTTACAGCAGTTGCATGTTGGCTGAATTGTTGTATAGTAAGGGGCCTGTATTATGCGACTTGCTACCTAACCTGCAATTTTCTTTTTTCTCTGTGCAAAGCTTATATGATGACTTCCTTTTAACTGCCCCATTCCCCTCGAGTGTCTGCCTCAATTAGAAATAATAGGCGTTTACAGTACAGTCACGTGATAGCAAAGCGTTGGCAGCAGCTGTCTTTGTGGCCTCCATTAGCAGGAGCTTCACAAGTAGTAATTGCATGTTAGTTTGGAGGTTGCCAGCGATGGGCAGCTGTTGCTAGGAGGAAAGGATACATAGGAAAGTCACCACTGCAGTCGAAATGCAATCGATTGAGACTGAGTATACAGTATTTAGACTGCAGTTTCTCTGCACTGCCTGTAATGACAGTAAATTAAATTACCTCTCTGCTGCCTCAGTTTGGAACACCCTACTGTATTTATAAAGGTCACTGACACGGACTCTTTATACTATGCTTTGGCGAACTTGTTTGCCAAAGAAGCACAATCTTGATTAAGAAATAGAGGGGTTTTTATTAGATCAAAAGAGAGAAAGAAAACAGATTTTGCATTGCTGGGAGCAGTTCACTGATCCTTTTTCTTACTTGTTCTTTGACACTGTTGTTGTCCTTATCAGAAGTTCAGTCTTCAGGTTTGAAAAACTCTTGCCCATTCTTTTGTACACTGGCAGATAGGGAGGGGTGCACTGCACCTGTGCTGGTTCCTTTCCCATTGTATTTTCTCTGCTGATTCTGCAGAGGCTGCAGGTGAGGGGTGAGGTTTGGAGGGCTAGGACACCCAGACAGGGGCTGCAGCAGAAACACCGCTTTGTCTAGGCAGGTTCTTCTGAACTGTTGGGAGCAGAACACTGGTTATCAGCAGTTGAGTATCTGCCTCTTTGTATGGAAGCTTAGATCACTGATCTGGTACACAATGCACTGCTGGCTTTAAAGTTTTCTTTTTCTTCTATTTTTCTATTTGTACTTTAACTGTGGTTTTTAAGAACATCAGATATACCTCACATTTATCAAAACCAACTGTTGTGGGTGCCAGAAATGAGAGAGGGACCTGATCAAAGTGTCTGGACAGAGTGGAGAATGAATCCTGGAATATGGGGACATAGATAGCAGAACGTAATATAGTAGGTAACACTGTACATTAAGTGTCTCTAATTACTATGTTATTACATAGCAGTCACCTAGTAACTACATGTGTACTTGTGCACAATTACAATGTTAGTATGCATAGTTACAATATACTTAATGTGTACATTTTTTTTGCACGATATATGTAAGTACAGAATTGTATCAGAAAAGGGTTCGGATTAAGGTTGGAGGCATCAGAACAAATAACATCAATAGTAATCCACCCTAGAGGCACGGTTTAAGACTGCTAATGCACGCTACAAGCATGGGGATGATAGCCAGGCATCAATCGCTAATGCTCTCCACCCTGTTAAAAACACTTCAGTTTGCTTGCACTGTTGTGTGCTGGAGCAGAGCTGAGTCTGGGTTGATTTGGATGGTAAAGTGATGTAACCGAGAGAATTCTAAGTGCTGTATTTAAACCCAGCCCTTCATGCACTGTGCAGCACAGGGTGGGGATGCATTTCCCTTTATAATAATCAAGAACCATCGCTCTGTTTGCTGTCAATTCCTATAACATTCAGTGTATATATTTCTATAGTGTATTGAGAGCTAAGATTTATTAATAGTGTATGTAGATAAGGATGCAATTATGATATGGTCTTGTTTGTTGCAATATATCTAATATGTACATACAGTTTATTGAAAATGGTAATAATGTATTGAAATGATTTCGAGATCTAGACATAGATTTTATTACGATGTGATTGTCCTATCCAATGCACATATATCTGTAACATCTATCCCTTTCCACTATTTATTACAAAACTGAAGTTAATTCAAATGATTTATGATCCATAAATGTTGACACAGCTAACACCTGTTTTTTCATGGTTTTTAATTGTTTATTTTGCACATGGTTTATGCCACATTAACTGATTTAAGTTAATGAAGCTAATTGCTTAAATATGTGGATGTTTTTTTTATTCTGGTTGCACACTGACTGAAATGTTTGCACTTTGTTCTTTCTGTACAGTTTGTCAACTGTGTTAGCCTGTTTTGTAAATAAGTGACCTGTTGGTTTTCACTCGTCTTTGGCGTCGGAGCGTTTTCTTTTCTTCAGTGTGCGGATCGGTGTGAGGCTTATAATCCCTATATAATAACTAAAGTGACTGTAGACACATATTTGGCAATGGATGGGCCCATCATTGTGGCTTTCAGATATGTTACGGAGGTATGATAAATCCCATGGCGTACAGGGTTTGTTTTTGCACGTTCTGCACATTTCATAACCCTTTCTCGTAGCGCATCCATTGCACTGTAGAAGACTGAGATGCTGAAGGTGGGTTTTTGTATCCTACTGCTTTTCATTGTTAGATTGTGTGACTATACAGTGGTCTCGATGCTTAAGACTATTTACGCATGGGTTCAGTGAAAACTTCCTGCACCTGAATATATTGCAGCTCGGGTACTGGCATTCAGGAGATCTGAACATTTTGTCAGATTCTGTGATGGTAACCCTATGTCAGGGCTTGTTAATTTGGCATGGAAGGACCCATTGCTCGGTCATGATCCTTTGCCCCAGAAGCAGTCTTTTGATTTATTTATCAATGCATTGATATTTGCTGGTCCTTGCATCATCTTCTGGCATAATCTCTAAATAGAAATGAAGATGAAAATGATATTAAAAAGAACCCATATAAGATACGCTTAGCTGTTAATAAATAACCTGGCACTGATCTGTAGTTAATTACCTGTAGGGGTTATTGGATTTTGGAGACCCCATTCATGAAACAAGAGCCAATCGGTCCCAAGCCAGGTATAAACTTTTCCAGCAGCCTACAACTAACTAAAAGAACAACAAAAAAGAGCAATTTTGTGAATGACCCATAACCCTTAATGACCGTCTGGGAGCCACAAATATTAAAATCATAAATCACTGCTTATCTTAATGGAACCCGCCCCCCTCCCCACCTAGTGACCTCAGCCCTCCCTGCACAGGCACAGCTTCTAACAGGAGAAAACACACTGCTTTATTGCATTTTGGAAGAACTCCTGCTGCCTGAAGCTGTCTCCTAAGAGTTTTTAATGTGGCTTTTGCTTTCCTTTCGAATAAACAATACATTACTGTCTTTTTCTTACTTTCTGCGTGTGGCTCCAGTTCTGAAGTATAAATCACCTGACGTTATCAGGCCCTCAGCATGATACACCCCCGTGTTTCATTGTGCTCTTGCCAAGCAGCAGTGCGCTGGGATGCAATATAAGGAACTTTAGCACAAGCAGCTAGAGACTGTGACTTCAATTAAAAAGCTGATAATAGGGAAAATAGACGAGTGATAGATTAATATTAAAAGACAGTCGCTGGGGAGCTGAATATGCAGAATATTACAGAGTAAATGGTTGAAAAAAAGGCAGGGGAGAGGGGGAAAGGGAAACGAGCCAATGAAAAATCTGTTGTGCTTTGTAAGTTTGGCAGGTTAGCAGCGCTTGATAAATGGAGTTTAAGAAGAGCTTTTTCCTTAACACAATAACACTCTCCTCCCCTCACCCCCTCCCCTGTTTTCTGTAGCGTAGCAACTAGCCTATCAATTCTAGGAACGAGATTTCATTTCCCAAATTGCTGTCATAAAACTGAAGGTCAGCAACTCTATTCCAGGCTGCCTCTGTTTTTAATTTCATTTTAGATTTTAGGGGTCCCATTTCCAAATAACGCTGGTTCTCTCAACGAGTTGCGAGGTATTGCTTCATACTGCACCCCGTTAACCCGGTTCCTGGCCCTGGTGAATAGCCAGTCCTATCGGAGAGGGATCACTGTAATTAATTCCTGGATTTAACCATATTCCCTTGTGTCCGTCGCATTACGTCATGCCGATTTCCCGAGGTATTTGCTGTGCCACTAAGCTGTGTTAATTTCCTAACCTGATTAGCAAAGTTTAGCTTTAAATCCATGATCTTCTGATATAGAGAAGCAAAATGTAATTTTATGCAAAAAAAAAACCACTTCCTGATACCTGGCCAAGTTTCAAAGTTCATATTATAAAATCAAACCGTTTTTTTTTTTTTTTTTTTTTTTTTAATTCTTATCGGAACTTTATCCTATCATTTGGAAACATTTGCTGGAATAAAACGTCATGATCTCTTTAATCTACTTCTGTGAGTTGATAAAGAGAGTTCTTTACAACTGCGCTGATGAAATCTTTATAAGTGTTTTGGTTTAGGGTCTTGTATGGTTTGGCTGAACTCTGATGTGTTCATAATCACCTCGATCTGTCCCTAGATAGCTTAGATTGGTTTTCTGAATTAGCGAATGGATGAACTCCGCGTGCCGCAGTTAAAAATAAGACGAAAACTGTTTAAAGTGGTCATAATATTCCGCGAACTGCAGAAACATAGAAAATCTCTTGACAGTTAATAATTTTGTACTGGGATACTAAATAAGTAGTGCATTGTTATACATTTCTCTTGATCTGTTATGGTCTTCATTCTCTGAAGACTTACTACTACTAAAAAAAAAAAAAACACAGAAAAGACTTGCATGAATACTACTTGACAGTTAATAAGAGTTACAATTTAATAACAACAGCATAGTTTGCCGTTGGCAATCACAGCTGTCTCAGAGCACTGTTTGGACAAAATAAAAAAATGATGCCTTTGAACACTGATAAACTCTCCTGTGTCTCGATTCCAAATGCTGCTTAGGCCCAAAGCAATGCATCTGCTAACTCCATGGCCTCCACATTAATAACCTCATTTGAATGCATGAAAACAAACATTCTGTAGTTATTAGTTTTACTGCAGAAGCTAAAGAACTGTGATGGATTGTGGTGTGAACATTTTTAATAATAACGATGCATGGGTATAATAATAACCAGGTTCTCAAGTGATACTAAAACGAGTGCTCAGTTGTGCTGTGATGTGAGGTAAGGCTCTGTGGTATTTGCACATCCAGCATTGGTTATAAGCCTAGAATAGGAGGCACAGTCTCACTGCTGTGTCCTTCTGACTATCCTCCCTCTACGCTGGCCGTATGTTTTTTCCCAGCATTGGGTTACAGTAAACAGGGTCATGTGGCATACTTGCTGTGCCATGTCGATTGGAGCTACACCGCTCACCGCGGAAAGAAACTGGGCTTCACAGGGCGAAGTGTGGATGCTATGGAAACTATCTGCTGACATCACAGCCAGGATCAGCCTCCAGTCACGTCCAGGACTGTGGTGGGATCTCACGTAGGAACGCCAACTCAGGAGTCAGGACGGAGCTCTCCAGAGAACAAGGGACACCCCTGGACCAGAGCTGGCAGGCAGGGCAGGCATTAGATATGCAAACTCAAGAGATTGAGAGCCACCTTGAAATGCTATCACTCCTCGTGGCAGACTTGTTACACAGCAGATTGGAAGGGAATCTCCGCTCCTTAAAATATATTTAGTGGCGTGATCAGTGCTTTGGCAGTACACATCTCAGTGGCCACGCCAAATCCGTAACCCTTGCAAGCCCAATTTTGATAACTGAGCATCTTTGGAAAAAGTAATTCATTTTTATTGAGCTTAAAAATATTCAATTATGCAATCTAAATAGATGCATTATAATGTGATATGGCTTATTTATTAATTTGCTATTGTTATTTTTATTGCTAAGACATATGAATTATATCACCATGAATGTGATGTATATATTCAGCACGTAGGCTTTTGCTAAACCCTAGCCTCATTACCAGGTAGCAGTCAAATTTAGAAGCTTATCAACAGTTATTTCTGCTAAGCCTCCTTGAACTATTGAATAGCTCCGGAAACTGAAACACTGACAGCCAGGTCTGACCCAGACGTTTTTCTGTGAGGAGGGGGGCGGGGGGTGTTATATTAGGTCATACCGTCTTCTACAAGCACAGGCAACTGTTCCAGTGAAACAGCTGTAGGGCAATGAAGAGAGATCTGCGGAGAGAACGAGCTTGGAAACTCGTTCCCTCGCCAAGCCTCCTGAATCCGCTGCCAAAATATTTCAGCTTCCATTCGTCCTTTTCCTTATCTGCCTCATATTTGGCTGCGTTGAAATGCATCATCCTGGCACTCTCAGCTGGCATAGCCACCATAACCAGTTTTCCCACAGCTTGTCTTCACTTGTTTGTAATGTCTTTTCTATGAATTCCTGTTTGAATAGGTATATATTTCAAAATGGAAATATTTGAAAATTATGACAACTATGCCTGTGAATGTGGTTATTGGAGTTACATTTTAGCATATATGTGTATTGTAAAAATGTATTTTAAATCTAAAGTACCTAAAGTTATTAAGACCGCAGGTTAAGGAACAGGTTATCATGGTCTTACTAGAGAGCTGATCACAATGGAGGGAGATCCACCTGTAATCTCCATGTTGAAGCGATCTGACACAGAGGGGTCTTAGACCTTTAAATACAAACTGTTGGTTGAAATCTGAACAAATTCACTGAACAAGTTGCAGTATGTTCTGTTTTGGATGAAATAATGCAATTAAGGCAGAAGTTTAGACTTAAAAAAAAAAAAGAAATGAGAGAGGTGTGTTGCTTTTGAAAATGAAAACTATGAGAGCCGATGCAAATGAATCCTGAGCATGCCTGTCCCATGCTGCTTCACTTCGGGGTGAGAATCCGCACGCTTCTGCAGTATATCACATTGTCAGTTGTTACACCTCCTTTGGTTCCATTCTGAATGCCTTGCGGCCAGTAAAATCAAGTTGTCTGATTCAACCTGCCTTTGGTGTCACAAGCAGGAAATGGTGTGCTAATATATTGGCCGAGGGCATTTCCTGGGTTAAAGAATATTCCTGTCTACCAAAGTAACCCTAATCATGTGAACCGCTTCCTGTATATACTGCACATGTAGATATAAAAGAGAACGCTGAACTGCAGTACACAATTCAAAAATTAAAACTGAACTGCATCTATTTAGTCTGGAACAAAGAAGAATCAGAGGGGAGTTGACATTGTTAACCCAAACCATTACTTTAAGCACACTACAGAAACCAGGACCAAAGGACACAATTGGAAATAAAGTGGAGATAGACAGGACTGATTGAAGGAGACACCTCCTCACAGAGAGTGGGGAGGGTATGGAATGGGCTACCTGGTCATGTTGTTAAGGCAGAAATACTTGGATCCTGTAAGACCCAACTTGTCAAAGTTCTGAGATGAGTCAGCTACTAGGAACAAGACAAGCTTTGATGGCCCAAAGTACATTTTCTTATGTTCTTATGTTTTTGTAATGTTTGTCATCCTCAAATCAGGCGTGTATTAAGGATCGGTTGCTAACTGTAATTATGCAGTTCAGTATTTCAGGAATGACGGAATGGCTTGAGTGATGCTTCTGACTTCATCTTCATCTCAACCACTTGATCTCTTGACACCCATTGCTTTAAGAACGGTGTCAAGTCTCACAGTGGAGCCCCCTTGAACTGTCTAGGGATGAAATGATGACATCTGCTAGCTTTACAAGCCCTGTCAAAATTATGTAATGGAGTCTTATTTTTTAGTCTTGGTAAGGCACCTTTGCTCTCATCTTGAATAAAACAGTATCCCCTCTGACATGGGTTTGAATAGAGAAATGAGGACACATTGTCTGTGACTGCATTTCAGGTGGTGTGTTGGTGTGACCTCATTGTTAAAAATCCCCTGTTCTGAGCATGACCTCACACTTGAAAGTGAGCGGTAGGAATGGGTTGATTGTGACAAGGAGGGTGGGCTGAGGGAGAGCTGCCTGAATGGCTCTCTGTAGAACAATGATAAGATTATCATATGGTCATTTCATCTTGATGTATCCTTTGAGTAGAGCTTCTGCCTGCAATAAGTTTTGACACATTTTCAGAGTGCTGTTTGACACATTTCACCCAAGGTGTATTTTTCTTACTTTTTGTAGCTTTTGTTTTACTGCTGGCATTTCGATCTAAACTCAGTTGATGTCGACAATCGTTGATAGTGTTAAAAAAATAGCTGCCGTCTTCCAAACCAGTCCAGCACTGTCAATGCCAAATTCCCCGCTCCTTTGTGTAAAGCAGAGTTAAAGAATTTCAAAAGCAACCCCTGGCCTTTCTGTCTGGAGGTGTTTGACGACTTAGAAAAGATGTCAGAATCACTGCCTAATTTAAGAGGGATAAACCATCTGATTGAATACAGCAGTTAGCATCCTGTATCCCAACTAAATTAGATTGTAAAATATTAGCTAAGGTGTTAGACTAAAAAAAAACCTTCATTATTTTCCATACCTAGGTTTTTGTGAAAGGGGAGTAGGGTCTGGATTATGCCTGCCATATCCAGTTCAACTAGGACAATATGTGTGGCTGTGTGGTCCAATGGTTAAAGAAACAGCCTTGTATCCCGGAGGATCCCGGTTCAAATCCCACCTCGGCCACTAACTCATTGTATGACCCTGAGCAAGTCACTTAACCTCCTTGTGCTCCGTCTTTCGGGTGAGACGTAATTGTAAGTGACTCTGCAGCTGATGCATAGTTCACACACCCTAGTCTCTGTAAGTCGCCTTGGATAAAGGTGTCTGCTAAATAAACTAAACTAATAATAATATGGAAGTCAGGCTGGTTAACAATACATATTGCATATCCAAACCTGTAAACAGTGAACCTAAGCTAAAGGCTGAACTTAATGTTGCAAGCTTAGTCAGGGGTGAAGAGGCACACAAATGGAAAGGGACTTTACTGTGTGGAGTATAGGAGTCCCATATAGCTCCCAGACAACCCAGCAAGTGTTGTTATCCAGGGGCCTCATGTAAAAACAAGACTTACAAAAAGCAGGGAGTATATGTAAGTGATTTGGATTTGGTGTTTCTGGATAGTAAATCACTAAATGCCCATGGCAGTGGGTCTCTCTATCTTAAAAGTAACAACTGAAAAAGCCAGACAGCATTATCTGCTTAATGTAGCATGTCTGCCGGTGAGTAAAAAAAAATGAGACACAAAATCACTCCATCTTTGAACAGGAAGTAATTGCGCAGAATAAGGTACTTGGAGCAGTCAGTCATTTCAGAAAAAAGTGTATTTCTCCAGTTTTTTTTTTTAGCTCTTAAAATAAATGAAACACTCTTGTTTAGAATTGACAATCAGGCTGTATGCTGACTGTGTGGAGATAATCTTTCACTGATTAAAAAGAAACATTATCATTTGTTGGCTTGATGACTCCTCCATTTGGAGGAGCATCATTGCAATGCAGCTGTATAGTTACACGATCCAATCCTTTGCAAGCTGAATTTGATTATCTTGTCGTGAGAGTGCACTCTTTGCTTTCCTGGGTTTGTAGTGTACAGTGTGATTCCAGTGCTTCTCTTAAGTCAAGAATAACCACAGCTCACATTGAGGGACGCTGCCCTGTCATTTACTGCATCTCAAACACAAACCACACTGCACTGGAGGTATTCCCAAAGAGATTAGTGTTTTCAGTACAATTTCAAATGCAGCAAATATCTGTACATTGAATACAAAATAATACAAACAATGATTTGCCAAAGTTATCAAAATCTTTATTAAACTTTTGTTGGACCTTTATCATATGCATGGTTATTTTTTCTTCCAGTATGTTTTGGAGAATACTTAAATATACTAGATATCAAAATCACTGTATTAAAATAATGAATGCCGTATTGAGGATATGTTACACTGTTAAATCCATTGCACATTAGGCAGAAAAAAAGTTATTTGTAAATAATCAATATACCATTTTAAACTTTATCAGAGAGATGCTGCAGTACAGTCGTCTTGCAGACACAGATATTTGATAAGGAAATGAAGAATCACCTGGCACCTAAATACACATGTTTTACAAGTAGCGTCAATGGTAATACATCATCTGCACTGGCATTACTCTGTACTGTATAACATCACATTTGTGTTGCAGTGTGGAAACTGCCATTGACAGCTCGCTTGATTGCAAATACGAAATACAGCTGGAAAGGTAAAGATATCCCTTCTCTGGACTTCATGAGAATAAACTGCAGACATGGAATAGAGTTGAGGTTTGATTAATACTAATCCTTTTTTTATTACAGTTTTTAAATACAGTATACCGGGGACTATCACTGCTGAGTCAAAGATGAAATTAAAACAAAGCGACATTTGGTTCTCTTCCTAAAAAAAGGCTCTATGCTGAGTAAATGAGAAAGAAGGGGGAAAACCAGTCTGGGAGCAGTCCTTGTTTAATTCTGTCTAAAGCCATTCTCTTTGTAATTCAGCCAGAGACATCTGATTTAGTGGACGGGTGTCACAGTGAATGGGATTGCTGCTGGCTGATGCAGTGTGTAGTACATGAAATGAATATTAACTTGCAGATAAAAAAAAAAAAATAGCAGTATGCCATTTAGGTCCTTCTGTAATCGAACCAGTCTCATTCCAAAGAAGGCTTCTACAGTACAGTAAAACTGGCTTTGAATCTTGGAAAGGGGGCAGAGACTAAAGAAAAAGTGGGTATTCAACACTAGCCCCTGATTTTGTGTGAACACTTGTGGCTGCTTTAGAGTCTAGACGTTGCTGCCACTGTAATTGACAAGGGTCCATTGTTTTGTCTTGGATCCCGGGGTACGACGTGGAATCTGTGGACATGTGGGTTTATTGAAGAACAACCCATTGTTTTGTTACTATTTTTCATTTTTTTTTAGTATTTAGTATTTTAAAATTGCTTGCACAGAATTATACATTTACTGTAAATATCCATTGAATAATAACAAAACCACGAATGGACCACAGTGAAACAAGACTGTACTGTAGCTGCTGTAAAACTGAGCCCCCCTGCAACACTGCAGCCCTGCAGCCCCAACCATTTACAACTGCACAAGAGCACAGCTATCCGAAAACTGTTCTGTAAAGCCATAAACTATCTAAAGCAGTAATTACTGGCTGATTCATACAATGAGGCTAATTGTAGATTATTGGTTGCTGCTAAGTGGTTTAAGTATGTTGTTGTAAATGACATGTAGGATTAATGTCACATTGTGTGGGGATATGAAGACCACGCCCTCCTATATAGTTCCATACAGGAGCAATCAGATCAGTACTGGTAATGAATGAATGTTATTTAGATCTTGGCTTTCTTACACAGACTAAATGCAGTTGGTTCATCTGTGTCCCTGGCTGGTTCCTGTGGTTTCTTTAAAATTACATCTATTTATAAATGTAAGCAGGGATTTTGTTTTCCAAATACCTGGAATTAAATATAGTAAGTGGAGCATTTAGAAGTACTGAGCAAAGTCTATTCAAGAGCTTGTTTTCTGATGTGCCCATGCCTATTGCTTGAGACAAACCACTCAATTGGGAACATGGCTGTGTGTTCATTCAAACTGTAGCAGAATTGACACCCCACTCAAAACACAATGGACAACATGCTGTGTAAAGATATGTAATGCAACTATGGTGTGATCCCTGGGCATTGAGACACCCTTATAATTGGATAGGTTGCACATTAAAGGGATACTAAATATGGTCTACATTTTCATAAATTCACAACTTCTTACCTGTTTAGTATCATAGTATGTGTGTTCACTGTCATTCCTGCTTCGATTTATTATTTACCAACTAGACCTTCTGAAGATTTCTATATAAAAAGCTGCATTTCTGAAGTGAGGTGGTTTGAAAAATGACCATTAGGTGTGGCTAGCTGTAATCCTCTCTGCAAGGGTGAAAAAGTGACGTTACAGCACACAACACATTAATTATATAGGTTCTCAGTTTCAGCAAAAAATAGCTTTTGAAAAACAGTTGAAAAACAGAAGAAAGCGTGCATTATCTTGAGGCAGGGGCTGCTTGTTTTTGAATGGCGCTATCCCAGCATGCAAGCAGAGCGTGCTCCGCTCAGGGAGTGGTGTGTTGTGATCCGAGTTCTCTTGAAGTGGAATGACAGGGGGCTGACTCACAGCCCTGCGACTCGCACGCCCTGTGTTTCAAAGTGATAACGGGAACCGGAGGAAAGATCTTGACATGCACAGGAGCTGTGCGGCTAAAATTACTGCTCATTAGTTTAGGATCTCTAATTAGGAAATGGCCCCTGAATATGTAATCATGCAATCAATTTCCTGCCCTGAGGTAAGCTGAGTAATATCGCATATTGGTCAAACCCAGCTGCCAACCTGCTCTCTTCACACTGCAGGGGGGAGAAAAAAAAAGAGAAAGCTCTTGGACAGAATTAGGTTGACGACATTATTTAAAGGTTTTTCAATTATTCGGTGCAGATCAGACTGCTGGAATGAAGGACTGCAACCCAACTCTTAATGACTCGACTAAATTAGCTGTTCGCTGTTCCATATCCCTTTCTGCTTTATCAAACTGACATTCCCAAGGTCAGAACCATTGAATAGCACTTTCATACTTCCTTGATCACCCCCTCTTCCCTCCTTTCTTAGGGTTTATACAGTATCTCAATGTCTGTATCATATTAGTATTACGATCACTATTGCACAATGGTTGTACATTTTTACAAGATTAGCAAGAAGTTTTAAGATTTTTTTTTTAACCCAAAGGCACTTGTTTAAAACTTTTTAAATGTATGGACCCTTAAAGTTTACCACTGTATTTCTGCGGTTTTCCCGTGCTTTTCCCATGGTTATACTATGCATTTACCATACAATGCTTATCAATGCTTTCACTATGCTTTATTACACTTTGCTATGCTTTCATAAGGGTTGTAACAATTGTTGGATTATTAGATTTTTTTTTTTTTTTTAAGTTTTTTATTATACATAATAATGAATTTCACAATTACTGTATAAATATTTTAGGTTATCTCTGACCTACTCTTTGGAGGCTAGAACGTTTCAAAATCAGTAGGATCCTTAATCAAGCAGACCAATCTTAAACAATAAAGAGTGTTAAACATGCTGGTAATAATAGTCCTTGCAATTATATTCCAAATAATAATTGTGGTAGCTGAACAAACTAGGAAGATAAACATCAAGAAACTGAAACAAGTGTTGCAATTTACTGTGAATGGAGGCAGCCATCTGAAAGGCACGTTGTTAAAAAGCTGGCAGGGGGCCAGAAGCTTGTTCCATATGATCCCACTCTATAATCCGCTGAGCGTCTGATTTATAGTTGTCATTAAAGTGTTGACTAAACTTCCTGATGAAAATCTCTCCCAACAAGCAGAAAACCAGTGCAGCCATGCACTGAGTGCAAATCTGTGAAGAGAGCAGAGCAGCACAGCTGCAGGGAACAGGGCAATGCAGTCTGGCTCTTGTATGGAGCAGACACGTGTGTGTCATACATGAGCTACAGGCAAGTTCATTCAATCATTCCCCGCTCCACTCCACTCCAATCCACTCCACTCCAGACATCTGCTGATTGTTCTGCTTCTGGGGGTCATTTTCATTAGTGTTTCTCCATGTTGCATGGCCCCTTCAAGGTCCTTCAAAAGCCATTAACAATTCCACAGCAGGAGAGTTCATTTAGATGATTTGGCGTAATTACTGTACGTTTCTTATTCCGGAGGAACAATCCTGCTGGGTTCTGAGAGGAATATTTTTTCAGATGCCTGCTTTAAAAGCTATAAATTATACCTTTCTCCTTTTTGACTTGTTTGAATTTTAACATTACCCAGCCTGGACTGACTTGAAACCAAAAAGCTTTTTGGGGTTTGGGCTCAAACTTATCTGGCATTAGACTTTGATTATTTTAAACATGATTGCACAGTTGTGCAGCTCATTTTCATCCTAAAAAAAATGTATTATTACTTCCCATAAAATCTGTATCTGATACTGTAGTACAACTACATAGTCTCCCAATATTCGAACTCGATAAAGAAAAAACTTTTTGTCTAGCACGAATAAATTCATTATAACTGTACATACATGGGGAATGCATCAGCCAACGTTGACAGGCTCATTCTTGTATGTGGCGTGCATATCCCATAAGAAAACTATATACACATTGCTTTATTCTTAAAACCAACACATGTCCCTTAATAAAGGGTATGGAATAGGTTACTGAATTACTGAGATCCTTTAAAGACCCGGTTTTACAAAGTTTTGAGTTCAACTACTGTACTGTACAAGGAACCGGACGAGCATTGCTGGGCTGATTGGCCTCTTCTCATTGTTACATTTTCTTCAGTTTTTACCACAAGCTTTTTATTATCAGTTTTGATTATAGCAGGACCCGTATCCTATCTGCCATCTATTTAAACAGCTCTGAAACAAAAAGCGTTCTACCTGTGATGCCTGGTGCTTGCGAATTTGGGGGTCATGAAAGGTGAGGGGTAATGGCATTGGCTACAGTTGGGTGCAATACAATCCTCCCCTCGTAGCTCTGTGAGTGCACTTCATTACTGATCTGAACACTCCTGCCGTCCCCCACTCCTCTCCCAAGCCAGACTGACATCTGTACAGAATCGGGGGCTGGTTTCGTGATGCTAAGCTGAGACCACCCAGCTGATTTCGGTTGTAACCCGACACAGATTTGAACCCACACCTCCATGGATGAAAAGTATTTTTTTTTTTTTTAATTAAATAAGATAATAAGTTGGGTTCGTACCTGAACATACTTTGACCGCACATGTGTCACATGGGCTCTACAGGATATGTGAATCAACCAGTCAGTATTTTTTAATGCTTTCATGTTGGGCCAGTAAACCTTACAGTATCTGCCAATCACCTCTGTTTAGTTTGGAAATGAACCGGCAGACGTGATCTGATTTGCCTTGTGTGGGGTTTTTCCATACCAATGCACTGCAGGTGGCATGTTTATCAGCATCCAGTACCATGTAAACTGACTGAAAAGCAGTTTAGAAGATTTCGTCAAGCAAGGTCTGTAGCGTTGAAAGGAGAGTACAGTATATGGTTTCAGTCACGGGTAAACTATGCTTTGCCTGGATTACAGAACTTTAAAATCTTCCTGCTGCCTCAGACCTTAAAAAAAAGACACAACATAATAAGGGAGCAAAGGACTAACTACCTCAAATTGGAAAATGTGAAATGGCTGTTTAGTTTAGTTTAATAGGCCCCCCCATGTTAAATATCAAATATCCATCCGTTTTTGTTACCCTGTGCAGTTCTGCTTGGGGAATCCAGATGTTGTGGAGCAGGAAACAGATCTGGCGCTCGGCCATAGAGGAATGAGTGGAGATAGTTCACAACGGCTCCTGCAAATGAATTCCCAGGTGCTTCTAACTGAGGGATTATAGCAGACACAGGACTAGAAACCGCAGGCTGGTATCAACATGAGAGGAAAACATCAATAGCTGTGTCGCCTGAGCTCACATGCATTGGAATAAGAGGTCTAAAAACGGTGTATGTATTTAATGGCATGAAAACATTTCTATGAAGTCATCCTTCAATCGTCCTGTTGATTTTGATTCTACAATTCATCTGAACACTGCGGATTCATCAAAGAAGTCACAGTAAACCATGTATTTGTTAAAAAAAAAAAACAGTAAATAGATCTGCAGTGGTGTCTTACTGAAGGTAAGTACATTAGAAAGATGTAATGCACGTACAGTGCTATATTTATTCATGGGATACCAGGGCCTTAATAAATAACGTTGTCTTGGATCAGTGCCATTACTGTTGTTTACTGAAATTTAAAAGATCCATTACATCTTCATAATTAATTCAACGTCGTTCGACAAGCTTTTGTTTGAATCCAAAAATATTTTTAAACTTCTGATCTGATGTTGCCAAGACCTTTCTAAAGATCGCAGCGCTGTTTTAGAATCGCTAAACTCCTACCATCCTCCCTTGATTTTTTTCACTGCTGGGTTCAAGTTCCTCCAGTTTGTGAAGAGGAGGCATTAAAAGTTTAAAGTCCAACTATTAAGAAACCCCGGACACGGGCGGGAAGCATCCACGGGAAACAAAGACCCCTTCAAGATGAAGATGTGAGATATTCAAACCAAGCTAACGGCCTTCACAGTAAAGACCCACTTTAGTTTTGAAAACTTGGAATGAAAACAGCTCAAGGCGACAAGGGACGTTTTCAACATAAATAACCATTTCCGACAAAAAAGAAAAGAAGAAAAACTGCCACTCAGGTTTAGCATTGGCCCTGGAACAAAGAGCAGGACAGCCGCTCTTTTAACTTTGTGTGGATTTTCTTATAACTTTTTAAAGACAGTCAGTCTGAGCTGAGCCAGACAGATAGCCCTGACACTTGTAGCCGCTGTAAAGCGATACGCCTCAGGGAATGTCTTGCAGGGACCGTAATCTGCATTGGAACCAGGTGCTGGAATCCTCTTTCTCCACTGACCACCTTCATCACTGTAGCAGTCATGTTCAGTCAAGGTCACAGAAAGATACTGTATCAGCACTTTGCTCTGAAAAGAAAGAAATAAATGAATTCCAGGCGCAGAAGATTTTGGAAACTGTCATTTCTGGCGGATCAAACTTCAATTTTTCCAGTTGGGATTAGCAACTGAGGCTTTTGCTTGCAGGTTCACAATAAATTGTCCTGTTGATATGACCTCATGAATACAGAAATTAGGACTCGTGGGAGGAGCAGACGTTGCCAGATCTTCTACAAAATCTGCCAAGAAAAACTTGTAGCCCGAGGAAGAAAATCCCATGTACTCCCCCCAAGGCCAGCTTTGTCAGTCTCTTTTCCTTTTGGTGCCACTCCTGTTCACTTGGGGGTTGTTTTCCATGAATGTGTTTTGGCTCCCCAGTCCAGAAACAAATAGGAGCAGTAAGAGGGTTTGTTTTCCAATGCTAATCCAGAGTGGGTCAATGAAAGAATGTAATAACCATGCAAGTGCAGAGGTTCATTTGCTATTCAGTTTTGGAAATTAATTTCTGTCGTAACAGTACATGTTCTATCAGTATGTCTAACACACTCCTGATTTTAAATCTAGAAGGAATAAACAGGTTGTTCATCTTGACCCAACATTTTACTTAATCATCTGACCAATGATCCTTCTAGAGAATTGCAAGGACTGAACAAAAGTACTGATTAAGCACACTTGCTGCTCTGAGTGTACTCATGGCTGTTACAATAGTATTAGTCTTATTATATTGGTTTCACTGGTTGTGTTTTTCCTCATTCTTCCTCAGTCGCTTCAGCTCTTGTGTTTCTGAGTATTTCCCCACTGATTGGCTGCACTTTGGACTGCTCAGTAGGCTTTACCAAGTAGAATGAGTGTAGAATGATTAGAATGATTTTGACAGGCTGTACTAAAAATCAATCCCTCAAAACACTGTGACCCCCTTTTAATATATAAATTGTGATTGGTTGAAACTGATAACATGTCACAGTTCCGGGAAGCTGTTTACTTGCATCCTGCGGTTGATAATGTCTAGAGTTTGCTTGGTTTCTGAAGACGTTTTTCACTGTGCTTAATGTTCGCTGGGGAGGGGGGGTCACTGGTTAAGAGTTAGTTCCCATATGAAATCTATAACAAAATCAAACATGTTGATAATAAGATGCAGATGTTTTATTGGCTTACCCAATGCATACCTCTGTATTTGATTTGATCAAACATGGCATAACGTCCAGTATATTTCTATTTGAAATGCAGGCAGAAAGATAGACAATTCAGATAAATGCAAAGCTTATCTGTTGATGGCAGTGTTTGTTACAGTGTTCTGATTCCATACCATCTGTTTCACAGGCAACATGCCAACAGTATTCCAGCAGACCTGCATGCTGTAGTTATGCAGTGGTTTACATGGTAATTACGGCTTGTAATACAGAGGTCTCCTTAATGCATCCCGTAGACACACAGACAGGCTGTTTTAGCTCCTGGACTACAACCCAGATTCTCACCATTGATCTGTGTTTCCTAGCTTGGTGATCTCTGCTCAAAGTATTCCTGAATGAACACCTGTTTGGCAGCAAACTGTATTTATAATAATAATCAAAACTAAACAAAAATGGACAAACCATTCAAAGACTTGGGATAAACTACAGTACGTTAACACTAATTCTTATGGACACTCAAATGGACAGTTTGTGAGTACAATATATTGGACAATAAGCTAATATATATAAAACACATGACACAGATCATTCTTGTTGAAATTACATCATCCCTTTAACCTTTGTGTTAAACTTGATCGAATAATGAATCTATATTCCGCTTACCGAGTCTGTGCACAGGGTTAATTTGAGATGGTCTTGTTGTGTTTAATTGCCACTCACTTTGTGGTCTGCGCTGACGGCCCAGTGCACACAGCAGTGCTTTGCAGTGATATGTTGGACTTTTAGCTGCGCGACAAATCAGTGGGAGTGAGAAAGTGAAACGCTAATAAACTGGAGGAAAACATTCCGTGGGATTCCTGTCTCTCAGTTAGTGTGACCCGATTGGAATTCCACTTACCCTCCCAGTGTTTGTTGTTTCAGAAACACCATCTTATTTCTGTTTGTGTGTGTGTGTGTGTGTGTGTGCATGATATATAGTATTTAAACAACAGTGTATATTCTTTGTAAAGATGCTGCAGTTGCTTGAGCACAGGCCTCCCACCTTGACTGTGGAAATGTTCCTTTATACATTCAGTAAGGCATTGCTCTCTTGAAGCTAATGGTCACTGCCTTGACCCCCGGCACTTAAAATGAGATTTGAGAAACTGAGAAAAATCCAATTTGCTAGAGAGGGTCAGACTCCAACCTATGGATTTATTCATGTGGTTCTCAGTAGTTGATGTAATTGAGTTTGATTTGCAGGCCAGCTCTTACCCTGCTTTGCAGAGTTCATTCTAATTGCTTGGTTAATTAGGTATACTAAACGGATTAAAACCAGGGAAAGGATATTCCTTGCCTCGTGTTTTAAACATTTATTTTTCCTACTTGATTTGATTTTGACTGAAAAACTAAGACTGAGATCTACAGGAATGTAATTAGAACTAATGCTTTGAGGTAATGCTTACTTTGCACTGTAGTTGATGTAATTGTTTAGCCTCAAGTTTCGTTGTTTTTGCAACTTTCTCTTTCATTTGTAAGATGTTTGCTGTCAAACATCTGTTGCTCCCCATATTGAGTTCTTACTAAGAAGTTATTTCTTCAGTAGTTCAAAGAAGTTACTTTTAGAAAATATAAAGGAATCTTTCAATGTTTTGCTATCTGGGATTCGATTTGCCAGCATGGATCACTCTTGACAGTCACTGTTTATGAGGTCTGCTTCTGTGTCATATGGAAGCCATTATAGGGCTTTGTTCCCACCCTTGTCCAAAGTCTGGCTGCCCATCTCCTGGCTCCTGCAAGACATTGAACAGGATGGGAATTATCTGATGCAGAAGATCTATGTAATTCTGATTGAGAACAGCACGAGACGATCTGCATGTACTGAGGGAGGGGGTGGGTGGGGTGGGAGCACAGATGTTCTGTGTTGTAAACAGAAAACAGGTGCCCAGCTTTCTGAAGGGTTCATGGGGATCAGTGTTCCACACACATTGTAAAGAAATGCTAGCAGTGCTAATCCAAGAGATATTTTAATAATCCAGAGTGTACTTTATTACTTTAAACGGTAAAAAATAAATAAAAAAACATGCGCATTTAATATACACCAACCTGCTTTTTAAAGAATTGTGACGAATACATGTGCACTTTCTTAATATCTGTAACAACAGATTGGGGGGTAACGTGGGAGGGTGTATGTGCTGTGCACTGTTGATGTATGTGTGTGGCTGTTTGAATTAGCAATAGAAGAGCAAACATTAAAATAACGCTTTTCAGGAGAGAAGTGTTCTGGATTGCAATTTGACAAACATTTTAAAACTCCATTTTCACTGTAGGGATGCCATAAAACAAGTGTGTGACATCCAAGAGTCCTGCAGATCTGCATCTTGAGAGCCCTTCCCTCGTTTTAATGTCTGAAACACCAGCTGTTTAAAGCTACTCAATAGCAAGGCAAATCTGTTCATTGCTTAAGCTGTAACACTGTTGCATTTCTGCAATTTTGAAAGCTTTTGAAAAGTCTTTTGGTGCTTTTTAGATAATCTTATTTTGGTCTGAGTGTGTCTTTTATTAAGGATTCTGTTATGTTATTATAGTACTTTGTAGGCTTACCTCACCGGCATAATAACATTTGAACATACGCAGCACATGCAGTAACTGTTTTATAATCCCATTCCGGTGATAGAAAGCTAACGCAATACCTAGTCCGAAAGTCAACTATTTGTAAGACCTTGTGAATTAAAATACAGCCACATTTCAAATATGAATAATTTATTACAGGATACCCGGCTTTTAAGACCTCTTTTCACAGAACACCTGACAACAGAGGCCACTTCTCCCTGGGCCCCGAACCCCAAAGGGATATATTATTTTCCATGTAACTGCAACCTGTCTGTCCAGACTTCTTGTTAGGCCCAAAGGTGGTCTTTAACTAGCAGTCAAAATATGTGTACATGTCATCAGTTACACACATATGTATACATGTCATCAATTACACACATATGTGTACGTGTCATCAATTACACACTTGGTTTACTATTACCAAAAACAGCTCTGGAGGAAAGGGCTAAGTTACCAGTGTTCAGTCCCAGCGGACTACTCAAGGGTTTTGATCTCCCAGTGGACGCAATATACTAGTCCAACATTTCCCATTTACAGACACACTGCTGCTTCCTAGAAATCGCTAGCAAGTTAGCTGCGACCTTGCCAGGGGATGAGTAACCTCGCGCTGATTTGACCCGAACCCCAGCCGTCCCGGGTGGGTTGGTGGTTTGGAGACTGGAGAGTGGGGGAGAAGGATCTAACTACTCCCCAAGGAGTTGTCACCTGTGAATGATTTGAGTGTGTGAAAGACCCAGACAGCAGAAACAGATGTCAGCGTCTTCTATTTGTTTTTATTTTACAGGACATCGACAAGAGAAAAAGTAACATTTCTGCACTTAATCCCCTCCTACCCTCCTCACCTGAGAGCATGCCGTTCTGGTAATCCAGCCTGCCCCAGATGCAGCTTTCCCACCCGTTGTCTAAACTGGAGATCAATCAGTTGTCACCCCCGGCTGGACTGTGGCTTGGGCTCGTAAACTGAGGATTGGGTCTGCAGGTGAGAACTAAGCCAGCTACACAAGCGCCGTATTTAGGCTGGCCATGTTTCAGCTGTTTCTCAGCACATCTCAATCATTTGCACTGATTTAACTTGTTAGCATGCAGGCAGCTGCCTTATGCAGGTTTGACCTTCCGATAGGTTAGTAAATCAGGACCATACATCTCAAACGGTACAGGGCTAATCTAAAAAGGAGCCGTAGCTGATTCAACAGGAACTGCACTGTGCACAAACGTGAGAACCTCGGATGTTTACTTGCTACGCAGGATAATTAAAATCTCTGTTACCAGGATGCTGTGGAAAGTGACGTGGATTGTTTTGAAATGGTATTTGTTTGCATTCATCTTTAAACAAATATAAACGTACTGTTAATTAAAGCCGCTAGGATGCGGTAGCAAGGTTATTGGTATTGGAATGGAGTATTGGTAGTTCTTGGCTGCCTTTGTTTTTACCTGTATAAAGTTTCACCTCACTCAAGTTCTGTCTGGACTCCACTGGAAGATCCTTCATCTTACATTTGAAACTCTTTACAGCGTAGCGACTGTCTGTTTATGAGCCAAGTACCGGGTCGCAGCCTGCACTCTTCTGAGGCGGACCATCTCTGCTACCATTTTTTCTTGCGGCCCTCTTTGGATTGCGTTCTTTGTACTTCATTCAAAGGGACATTAACTATAGTGAGCCACTAGTTACTACTGTCATTGATTACTGTTGCTGTTATTATTTGGTTATTATTTGGTTTCATGCTGCATTTTCCCTCTTACATTGAGTATACAATGTGCTCAAGGATTATTGTTGAAGCCAAGTGGTTGGTCTCCATGTCTGACACGCTTGGAAATTAGTTCCAATTCAAGAGTTTATGCTGGTAAGCGAACTGTTATCCTATTGTAAATTACATGCTCATACTTTCTAATTTCATGTAGCAAGTGTAAAGTGATTAAAACAGCGACGATCATTTGGCATGACTTTCCTAAAGCAAGCCCCTTGAGAAACACTGTATCCTACTAGAACCTAATCTCTAAAAAACAAAGCCACAATAAGAGATTGTGAGATCTATTATAATCTGCTATCCTGACATAATACTGTTACACCCTATACAATACAATACAGTATTGCATTAGTATAGAAGAAGGCCAGTCCTGGATTCATATTCTTTGTAGATATAATGTATGTCAACACATGGGTTACTGAGAGTCACTTTCTTAAAATCAAAAAATGAGAATATATTGTTGTTCACCATGATGATTCAGTAGTCTTAATATTGTCATAAGCTCAAATGCATCTAATTTAGTTTTGTTTTTATATTGAATAAAGCCCTTTATTGGGAGCTGCTGTCGATATGTAGCCTGGGTAAGGATCTGCTTATCTTTATGTTTTAATAAACAGAAAAGCATAGAAGACCTGGAGAGTGGTTTACGTCTGCAATGTGGTGAACCAGTGGGGTTAAGAAACCATGTGGCACACTTCTCCATTCCACTTGACATGGATTCAAACCACAGTGGGATGCTGGTGAAAGCTGTGGCTTTAAGACCCATTGAGGGATTTTCAGCTCACAAGCAATCATGTCATTCTCTAGCAAGACTGTGGCTTATCAGGGTGTCATAGAATCCCAAGTAGTTATTTACTGCACCTTAAATGATAGCGTCCAAAACATAATATGGTAAGCATGTACTAGATCTGTACACTGAACATTAGGTATGGCAGAAAGAAATAATTCGCTAGAATATATAAAGTCATTTATTGTATTCAGAGAAGGTTATAAGGGTGTGAAACAGAATAGGATCTCTAGGATCTGTCGTGCAAAACAGAGGATCATGCACAGAATCTCGAGACATTTTACAAACACTGCCACTCATGGGGGGTCTATTATAAACACCTTAGCGTTTTAATATATTTAACTCTATGTTAATACGACCGATACACTCAGGTGATATATTGACCGCCTTATTAACATCACTAAACACCATACAAAATAGGTGAGAGGTCCACACAGTGCCAGGTTTATAGATAGGAGGGTGGTGGTATCAGGATCTGTCGCTGTGTGGATTGTTTAAATAGAGATCACGGAGTGACGGCCCACTGCTGTGCAGCTCCTGTACTTCTGCTGGTGACTTGTTCCATTCGTTTCACACCTGCACAATACACACAACCGCTTACTTTGTAGATGAATGCACATGCCCAGAGGGGGTGTTTATTGTAGAATTGCTGCTTCAGTGAGTCTAAAGGAATCAGTTTAGGGTTAAATCAGTGCGATGCCCATTCGTTGAATTATCTTCACGGAACATACTTGAGTGGAGAGATTGAGCAATTTGAGTAATTATGCTTTTAAATCCATCTCTGGCAGACACACTGGCTATATTTAAAATGTGATTGAACTCTTGGCAGACAAGGTATAAAAAGTCTTCTTTTACTCATGAACTCTACACTGAAAACAATTTAAGGATGCAGTGCAGTTTGGTTTTGGCTTTGGTTAGTCGTTCCAAACCCCCCCCCCCCCCAAATCCCTCCAAAAAGACCTACCCAGTATGTTACGAGATAAATTAATGAAACAGTGGTGGTCATTTTGTTTGACCTCTAATCTATTGACCATATCTTACCAAACTGGAACAAAAAGCTAAAAATGTGCCAGGTTTGGTAGTCAGTATGACAGAAACCCATTTTGGAGGGAAAAATTAAGAATGATGGGCCATATTTTCAAAGCGTTTCGTCCATTCTTTAATTATACAAAAACACCTTGAGAGCGATTAAAAGTGCTTGAAATATATCACTTAGTTGTTCCGTTCTAGTTTAGTGAAATTTAACAGTTTAAATATATTAAATATTTTACCTCTTTCAAAAAACAGGAGTTAAAGACTGCAGTACACTAATTTTGGATTGACATTGAAGATTCTCTGCACTTTGCTTATTTAAATATTTGAGGGAACAATTATAATTAGGGATACCAAGATGTCTAGCAGTGAGGCAAAACTTAAAATGAATATATTATGGAAAAATCTATGAGAAGTTAAATAATTGTCCATCAGCTGAACCCCAGATATTCATCAAGTGAACTTAATTCGGAGTACAGTATCTGACCCCTATAAATCATGCATTATCTTGACCTTCACATCCATACAGCACGTGAACAGCAGCAAGTCAAATTCCATTCCTATTGTCTTCTGCAAGAGGGGAAAGCCATCAGCAGAACTTCGATTTACTGGACATCCTTGGAAAGTTCATCTCCGCCTCACACCTGTTTTCTGGACCTTGGAATGCCTTTTTTTCGTGGTGAAGGAAGCGTCAGTAGGAAAATCTACAGTAGCATTCTTGACTGTCAAGGTAAAGGAGCGTTCGCAGAGGAAGCTGCCTGGAATGTTAACCTGGTCATCATTTCCTCTGGATTCCAACTGCCAAGAATTCAGCCATTGTTTATAAAAGATATTTATTTAACGCCTGCAAACTTGAGCTTTTTCTAATTGTTTTATTGTCTTGTTTTTTTGCATTATTCTTTTGGCTGATGTGCAAGAATTCAACTCCCAAGTTGGCTATCAAAGACCGTCAATGGTACAGTAGCATTAGCCTTGAAGTGTGTCAGTGATGTGCTTTACAGAATGTACATGCAGATGTGCTGAACTACAATTGCTTGAATACTAATTCTCTGCGGCACCGTTCCTTAACACTCAAACCTATCAGCTCTTGAGGCCTGGGTTTGAATCCGACTTCAATCATATACATTAAGTGCTTCACTTCACCTGTCCATCACTGCTTTGATGTTGATCTATTGGCTGGAGTTTGGCTGTTGTACCACTGGTTGATTTATGATTGCAATATTGAATATTAACCTAACTGGGGTTAAACAAAACAGATTTTAATGACCAATAAAGGGAAGCAGTGGGATTTAGTCAGTCCGGACAAATATGCCAGTGAGACCAGGGCAAAGCGCAGCTGATGAAAATTGAGTGTTCTGACATAAATTTAGTGCAGGAAAACAATGCTTGACAGCTGTTTTTATTGGACTTGAAGATGCAGGACAACAGTTCTGGAGATCTGAGAAAGATCTTTGTATGGAGCACAATGACAGAGCTTGAGAACAAACTGCCTGTGACGATGCAGGCTTGAATAGTGATGGCAGTTTTAGTGCTTAGTAAAGTTATTTATGACTGTGTCAAGGTCTATTGTGTAATTTAATACATGTAGATGTCAGGGATATCCAATCATATGCAATCATATGTTTTGCATTGGTGGCATACAAGTAAAACTAAGCTGGTGTTGCAACAGCACGTACCAGGCAAAAAAAAAATCATGTCGTTTAGTTCAGATACAAAGAAGTGGAAACAAGTTAAAATCTGACAAATTGCATTTGTTTTCGGTGTCTCGTTTAGCCCCCTCCGTGCTTCCACCCTGTCACCCTTGTGTTGAAAGCAGAGATAGCTGTTTGCTATTTGAGAACGTGCTGACATGTTATATGAGGGATCGCTGAATATCCTGCGATGGGTTTGAACTTGCTAAAAGGAGTGGGGGGCTCTTCATGGAGAGATTTAACCCTTTCCTTCTGAACCAGGGTGCATTCTGCAGTGAAAATTCTGCGTGCTGTATGGAGCGGCAGGCTTTTGAGAGCGTCTCTGGTTAAAGAAGTCTTAAATCAATGCTTTGAAATCCATTTTCCTGCCTTTTATTGGCTTTGTTAACATTACTAACCTTTGCTAAGAACTTGTGGTTGTTCACTATTTTTGTGTTCATGCAGGGTATGCAAATATTATTAAAAAAAAACCAATATACTCCTGATTGTTCTGATGGTAACTCCACCATTGAAGTGAGTTTGAACTTCAACACATGAAGTGGTTAAGCAACAGAACCTTCAATCTACAGCAACAGCCAAAGGTTTACCATCACCCTATAGAACAAACTCCTTTTGCTTCATAAAGTCTAATGAAGCCTGCTGAATAATGTTACATTAACATATTGAATTACATACTGCTTTGTAGTTTTCCATATACTTAAAAGAAAATGTGACCTTTCGAAATCTAATGTGAAATACTGTACTACTATTATGGTTTCCAGTAGACTTTTGCAATATCATTTTGTAGTTTCTTTGATTACATGATGTTAAATAAAAGATCTAATGTTCATATCATTTTTTTTTTTTTATGATGTCTAAATCCTAAAAGTCTAGGTCATGCTAAACATTTGGCCATAGCTGTACAGTGTGATCTTTTAAAGAACCAAAATAATTTCAACAGAAGAAAAGGGATATTTACTAGTGCTAGATAACATATATTAAACCTTGGTTAACACTCCTTAAGCAACTGTAACTTAGTAGACCACCTTTCAGCTGCCGTTAGTGAAATGGAATAGGCTAAAGTCAATATGAAAATGTTACAGGCGAGTGCATAAGAGGTGCCCCCAAGATCCACAACCCTCACCATCACCCTGTGTCCCGATACTTGTAATCTAACAATAGCCTGGTAATCAGGACCATAGCAAGAGAGTTCTTCCAAGGGTCATAGAGTGTGTGTTAACTGGGGATCTAAAGGTGGGGGTATGTGGGAGTCTGTGTGTCTGCGGTTAAAGAAAGGGGGTTCCAGGGCTGTAGATGTCATGAGACAGGGCAGAGGCTCACACCCCTGCTCCATTGAGAGTTTCACCCTTGCAAAAGAAGTGGGCAGAGCAATGAAAAGGGTGACTGTCAGGCTACCCTCGCAAGTCAAGAACCCAGCGGGGTCATTCTCAAAGAGCAGCTCCGGGTCACGAGGTCGCAAGTCATTTCGGAAAAGTGTTTTTTAAACTTTTTTGAGCGCCGGGTTAAAAGTGACTTCCTGGCTAATACCAGAGTCGCCTTTCTTAAGCTATTGTTGGTTCTCAAAAGATGAAGGGCAACATTCAGAAAGGTTAGGAGGTTAGCTTAGGCATTCTGCAGCTTCACTTCCTGCTCAGCCAATAGCAAACCGTGAACACAAAGGCTGTAGAACGGTTCTGGGTTCACTAGGCAGGCCAATAGAGTCTGAGCTGTAGGGTGCATTCAGCATTGATATTATGTTGTGCAAAAAGCTAGGATGGTCACAAATAGGCATTGGGTTGCAGGAAATCATCAGCACACTGAAGGTGATTTTTTGCTGATGGTGGCCCAGTTTTGTTTATCAAAACCTGTTGCATGTTGATTCTGGAAGACCTTGCTGATGATTCTTCTGAGCCAATGTGAACAACCACACATTATACACAACATAACTCCTGTTAACACACAGTTCAACAGAACATTTCCTACAACCCAAAGCGACTGTGCTAAAATGACGACAAACAAACACACTGCAAGAACTGCAAGGCATTTTTGTATATTTTCGTAAGTCATGTTCCATGAAACGAATGCAACACTGCTAATCTAATTGAACTCAGATTGGGTCCTGTGTAATTTAATCCAAATGAAAACAAGTGGAAGTACTATTGTAATTAATTTAAAAGCCTGCTGCCTTCCTCCACCTCTGCAGCAGGCTCTCTCCTCTGGGGCTGGCCTCACACTTGGCACCCGACTCTTTATTTTCACTGAAGCTAATGGGCAGCACCAGAATGCTCCAAGGGATGCTGCTGTGTGCCACACCTCTATTAGCATTTCTAATTGTAACTCTACTAAAAATCACTATTGCAACTTTACAGCTATTCCTTCAATGCATGTATTCATCAATCTGTATTGGGCTCAGTTATAGAAACACATTTCTTCCATAGACCTGTCATTTTGCATGCGGTACCCACACCTGGCAATGCTGTGCTTTCACTGCTGTTGCAGTAGGCTCCTGGTTAATGCCCATTCCCTTTCTAAAACTCTAAATTTTCTAAAATTGTCTGGAAAGTGTTATTCAAATGATATAGAATAAACTGCCATTTCTCATTCATGAATTATCAGTGGGATGCTGTTGAATAACCTGGGGAATGCGTCAAGCAATTCAGCACAGAGGTAGCAAGTGTATTTGTGTTTAAACAGCGGATCATTAAATCAGATGGTGCCCAACAGTCACATTCCTCAGTGGAGGGAAACATCCTATTCTGTTAAAGGACAAATTCCAGTGACTAATTAAGGGCCATTAATAGCCCTCTGCGGATAAAACACACACACAGGATGCTACTGTAGATGGGTGACGAAAAACAGCACGAGCGAGACTCGAATGGAGGAAACTGCGTTCAGAGTTAGGAAGCAACCCAGGAAGGACCAGAAAGCTGGGCAGACGCACGCTTGAACTTGCCCTTCCTGGCTGTGTTTTCCTGTTGACTGCCTCTGTTGTTTGTTTGGATGTTTTCTTTTCTCTCTGAAGACAATCTCCGCTCGGCGAGCCTCGGATGTTTGCCGAAGCCGGGCCTCGTTCCGTCGTTTATCCAGGATGTCATTAACCGCTCGGGATGTCGACCCCCCGGAACTTCTGTTTTAGCTGATTGTTTGTTTTGACACCCAGCAGATCTCTCCAGAGGGCTGCACATCGGCTCTCTCCAGACACACCGCTTCCCTCCCTAGCCTTGCTTCTAAAAACACAAAGGCAGCTAAAAACAGTAGCTTTAATTTAAGTACTTTAAAGGATTGATTCCTTTTCCTGTTGATGTTGTGTTCTTTGGCTAGTTGCCTGTATTAACTCTGAAACATGTCAACGATAAAAACTCTTTAAATTTGATAACTGAAGCAGTCGGTGCCAGCATGTCAGCTTTTCAAAAGCTTGCGAATACTGGAAGTGGCTTAAACAGTTGGGGTGAAAAGGCAGTTTCACGTGACAATGTATAAAACCCCTCTTGGCAGTATTTACAGTGTCAGGTCAGAGTAAGAGCCTGTGAACTGTAATGCAATCACAGCCTGTACAGAAACTTCAAACACTTTATTCCTTCAGAAAGCGAGACTCGTCAAGCAATGATTGAATAATGACATCCTCACGCTATGTCTTTTCATTAAAAAAACAGTGTTTTTTTTTTTTAAACGGTGGTATACCCAGGTAAACGCATGTACAGTAGTTAAGTCAAGCGTATTGGTAAAGCATGCTTTTACTCATAGGAAACTCTAAGTGCTGTAAACTCCAGAAGAGGCAATGCTACTGGCCTGCTGGCAATCTGCTGAGCCACTCATCCCCTCTGGACAGCCTATTAACACAGAGCCGTGTCACCTTGGCGCCCCATGATTGAGTTACTGCTGTTTTTTGGCCTGAATCCTGGTGGCCTCTGAACTGCTACTGCCGAGGGCTTCAGTGCAGGCCAGTGTCGGGAGCCAAGAACAACCAGCCCACGCGCCGTGCTGCAGCTTCCTGTGCGTTGTTAATCCTATTCAATTACACTTTGAATGGAACTGAAAATCGTACCCCTTGCTTTCTAGACAAGACAAGAGGAGTACCCCCCCTTCATAACGAGCAAGCCTACTGATGAGTCGAATTCCAAGATAAACGCTGACAAATGAAAGAGCACTGGAGGAGCATTGTCGCCTGTAAAGACAAGCGGCAGCGTTTAATTTCAGAGACAGACGATACTAGAGTGGAGTTTTCCTCTGATCCAGCCAATCCAGCGCAGGGAAGAAATGCTGGCAAGTCCTCCTCGGCAGCTGTATTGAGATGATCTATGGCCAACATTGGTAACATGAAAACATTTTACAGTGATACTAGAAATGCATATACCATTCGAAAGGAAAATACAACACACTTCAATAACTGAGTTGGAATCTAAACTTAGCTTGCTAAAAAAAATGATTCATGCAAAATATTCAATTGGGATTCTAAAATGAATCCAGAAAAGACTGCTAATAGAATGCATTATCAGTTCAAAACAACCGACTGAGATTAGGTGCAGGAATCTGGTTTATGATACTGTTATTTGTTTGTAAGCTGCACAGAAAGCTAGCTGTCACTGTTCCATTGTGTGCTGTGTAAAAGGGGCAGGGTGACTTAAAGGGAAGGGTGCATTATATTGCCTTAATATTGTAATACCTTTAAAACAGCCAACAAGGCCCTCATAGACCCCCATGTGAAATAAGTGCCTCTTGAAAGTGATACTATCCCCTGCCTGCCCTTGAGAGACTGGATTGTGTGGGAAGCAGTTTCAAACAGCACTGTGCCAGCTACAGCCCTTATAAAGAGTTTGACCCATTCAGTTAACTCCTCCGTTTCGACCCCTCGTGAAGTTCCACTCATGTTTTCTAGGAAGCGGACGAGGACAGTTCTTTTAGAATATTGATTGATTGGCCAACCTGTGGTTCAACAGGTTCTCAAAATAACCAAAAAATGTCGGCTCGATGTCCATTCTTTCTGCTCCAGTGCAAAGTTTGCCCCTTTTTGTTTTTTTGCTATTAGGAGAAAATCAACACTTCTTCAGAAAGGTCATTCACCTTACCTTGTGTTTCTGGAAAGAACTTCTAATTGGCAAAAGTTTTTTTCTTGAAATTGCCTTTTGGCTCTGTGAAACAAGCTGTGAGTGTTATAGCAGTTATATAATGAAATGTGGACCCTGTGTTTCCTTATGTTCAGTATGAACATATAATATTCCATTTATTATAAAATCCCATTCCCTAAGGGGGATTCAAGAGGGAACAACATCCCATGTTGACTTTGATACAATGCAGATTCACTGTGTGTCCATGCCAGATTCTGAGTTTGTTACCATATGTTCCTCAGACACACTGAAATAGTTGCTGAAAACTGTGGATTTCAATCAGCAAAACCCTGACTGAAGTGGTTCCCTAACCCACACCCGATTCATTCACTTCCCCACTCCCAAGCTGCTGCTAATAAAGACCTGGCCTTTTATCAGACACCTTCAAAGCAGTGACATCATCCATCAGGGACGAACGTGAGAGCAGTCAGCCCAGATGGATCAAGGGTGCCCGCTGGTTGGCGTCTGTTTTGTTTTCCCAGCATTCCATGTGTAGGAGTCGGGACGTTTCTTGAGGCTTCAGGTTGGATTCAGCCTATTAAACACTTCAATCAGAGAGATAAGATTCGTGCTCCAGCGGCTGGCATGTTCACTGGCTGGTTTATCTGTGTGAAGCTGTCTGATGGGATACCTGTGTGTATTTCTATTCACTTTAGAACCTGAGCAAATCACGGGTTCCCAAATCTTTTTGGCTGCCCTTGATAACATCAAGCATCCGCACTTAGGATCCCCACCAAATGAATCAGTAGAAATGTGAAACGCTTCTTCTCACAAGCACTTCCTTTTTGTTGTGCAGTGGTACAATACTGTTAGCCAGGCATTGGAAATGGAGATAATAAAGTTACTCTAGAACTGATGTCAAGATAGTTTAGTGTTTCATTTAAAAAATGTTTAATTAAATTTTTTTTTAAAAACATTCCACCTGCCTAGGGAAACTTTAGATGTTAGTGTCATTTGAGAGAGAATTTTTCTGAATTTGTTGTGGCCGCCCCATAGAACAACAGACAAGTTGTAAAAACAGTCGGCCTCTTTTGAGGGCTTAGTGGTGCCGTGATCTCACGAGACGTCGGTAATCCGGTGTGAGGGTTAAACGCCCGAGTGAACCATTTCTAAAGGTGACCTGTGAATTCTGTTTATTTTAATCTGAGATGAAGCCAGTGTGAATGAGGCAAGGCTGGGGCCTGGGTGTGTGGATTTCGAAAGTTCTGCTGAAGAACCCTTAAGGAAATCCTGATAACATCAGCAAAGCATCTTGTATCAATATTTATAGTGCATCTTTGAGGTAAGCACACACATGGAGAGGGCTTGCTCTTCACAGTGACCCTGTTATCTTGCTGTTCTGTCTGCTCTCCATTGTAGCGGTCTAGTGCATCTGAAAGCACACTAGTTTTTATTAGGAGAGCGATCAAATGATAAGTAATTTTTTTAAACCGCGCAATAAGTACCAGTTAGAAGTATTGTTACTGCAATAAGAAGGATTGCCCTTTTTCTGTGTATTACCTCCGCCTAAATCCTAACTTTAACCGAATCCTGTTTACCCGTTATCAGGAAAACTAAACAATTGCACAGAACCGCCCTGTTAATTCCTGTTAATTATTTCTCAATTAACAGTGTAGTGTTAAGTAGAATTCTGCCTGTCCTATAATTGTTATGGCAGGTGACGAAATATTTGTGTCCCACACCTGTATCTGACATGTTGGTGGGTAATTTATTGAGCAATCTGGCACAAGAGCTAAACATTGCTGTTATCAGCAAGGGACAGTAGTTTTCTAAGCGATATTGAATGTAGTGTTTGTGATAGGTCAGCTGTTCACAGACTGGGGGTCGGAAATCCCTGAGGTTGCAGGAAGGTTGTATTATTTATATATATCCTGTTTAGTCTAGATTAGATTTAGATATTGAAATCATTTAATAATAACAATATTTCAATGGGGTGGGGTCACGCTATGAAAAAGTCACTTTAAAAAAAAAAAAGAACTAAAGAAAGCTGAGGAAGTTGAGAAGCAATGTAATAGGTTATGGTGAGAACTCCTACCAGAGGTCAAGTAGGGGGGAAGAAAGTAACCAAGCTGGCACTGAAATAAAAGGCCAGATATGTCCCTGCCGGGTACAGTGTTTACTGTTTCATTGAATGTTGACCTGGCATTCATTTCCAGGTTGCAGCTCTTCACAGTACAGTACGTGACCACAGGCACAAATTCACAAAGTGCCCCGTGCTGTGAGCACCGGGGACATCAGTCTCCCATTGGAAGTCTTGACTGTTTCTTGCACTGGGCTAAAACACACACATTTCAGACCGGTGTACAGTGTGAGGTCTAAGCATCCAATGGAGAGGAATACTATAGAGCAGTTTTTATCTTTGCCAGTTACCAAATGGATTTCATATCAAAGCCTCATTGAATTTGTATAGAATGGGGGTTTTTGCATGCATGTCTTCTAAGGGCGTAGGTGTGAGGTGCATTGCTCAGGGGGGGGTGTTTGAAGACCTTCATAATGTGGGGGTCTGTGGTGGTGTTCCTATCCTTACTTAGGTTTATCAATTCTGAGTCAGTCGTATCAGCGAAAAGGGTTGCAGTTCTGAAACTGTAGTTCGGCAGCAATAAAAACCAAACTAAGCCGTGAGTCTTTAAATTAATATACATTCTTAATGAAAACATGCAAGTGCAGAGACAGATTCAGCCCCAAGCCCCATTAGCTTTTAAAATGATTTGATAATACTTAACTAGACCATCAGAAACACATGCTGTTTGGGGTCCTGCTGCAATAGCACTCCGTCTCCTGATTTCAATGTATTAAGGATTCGTGATGTAAATTTCTCCCTTTCCGACTGGTATCCGCGTGCTTTAGTGCATATTTTCATGAACAGTTTTACAGCTGTACAAATTCCAAGCTCAGAGGGGATGAAAGACATTTAATACAAAAATGAGCATATCTTAAATATGGATGGGTTATTTATGTAAACCCAACCCATGTGTGTTTCTATGATATCCTTCAGCAAGCTGTCTTCAGCCACCAGTGAATTATATCCAGTTGTAGTACAGGCAGGATTTTACTTAATTGTGATCAGCAGTGCTATGATAATACTAATTCATTGTAATATTAAGTTTATTGATTACAACAGTCAGCCTGTGCCATGTACTGCTGGCCCTCTTTGTCAAATGAGACTGCTGTCTAACACTGCCCCATACTGTTCACCTAAATGAATTGCAGTAGCTTATTTTATTTACTTGAATTTCGCAGTGGTTTTAATTGTGCAGGATTGTATACTGCAAAACACAATGCAATAATTTAATATTTGCCTGAATAATTAATTTTTTAGTTGTTAAACATCATGTGAAAATGTGGGTGTTACGAATTCACGCTTGAATCTATTTTGTGGAACAAAGGCACTGCCTTGTGGTACAGTTAGGATGTACAGGTTTTATCAGTCTGCAGTACAGTACATATCAGTGAGTCTGTCTGCCTCTGGGGACATGTTATTTTGTTCAGAATGCATTCTGAACTCAAGAAAAAGAAGATTAACAAGACTCAGACAGGCACATTCAAATCACAGTTGTATCAAGTGGGGTGATTTGTTACAGATTTTATCTTGAAGGTTGATGATTAGTTCGATATTGAAAGAGCTTCCACACTTCAGTAGCATCTCTTCTATAGAGAATATATCTGTATTCACCCTGCTGGGAGACTGAATAGCAATTTTGCAATCAGACACTGACTTGAAGTTTAGGATTAGGTATATTGTGGGGTAGAATTGTGTGGATGTTCCTGGAGCATTTACACCCAGAAGAATCTACTTTATAATTGGCACCCCCTGGTGGTAATAATTGTAATTGCATGTCGTAATTGCTTATCTTGAAGGAAAAGTCTGATTCCTTTTCTGCATCCCCTTACAGCAACCCGACTACAAAGAGGCTGCTGTCCCAGGAAGTCTGTTGGCTTGTTCTTACATCAGCGTGATTCATTATGTAGGCTTTTATGTAGGCTCTAATCTTGCTTCTATTTCAATCACGTATCATTATTCGGTGCCTTTGCGTGCGCTACACTGTTCAGATCAATAAGCTGCTCAGGTTTTGCCATTATAAGTTTCTGCCACAGTAGGCTGCTGTTGAGAGATTAAGTGCAAACATGTGGTCCAAAAAGTTGTTTTTAATACCACTGGCCATGTGATACAAGCATCTGTGCAACAGTGCCCCCTACTGTTCATATAATGCAGGTAAAAGATTGAACAACCTGCTGCACAGGTTTCATACTGTTTTGGTTCAGTTTGGCTTAGAATTTATGTTCAGTAATGCCTAGTTTTAAAAATGTAGCTCACTTTTAGAATGGGAGAAACAAACAAACAACATGACTAACAGAATGTTGGTCCAGTAAGTTTAATGTTACAAATGCATGCTTAGTATTTTTCACTGTATTTCAGTTTAGTTTTCTAACTGTTTGGTATTGAATAAGTCAATTTTTGTTAATCCCTTTGCAATTCGAATCAGACCTTGTCTATGTTAATATTTGATGTATATTTTGTAGTATTAACATTTCATAGGCAATGCAGCCTAGATGGACACTGCAATACTATACTTTACATGCCACACAATAAGAGAAAAACAAGTATTATTGACTGGTAGTTTACAAGGCTGTTTTTATTAAAATGCACAATACCACATTTGAATACATTTAAATACATTTACTAATCGTACTGTATCAGCCATTCCGTTGTACTGAACTCATAAAAGTAGGTTAACAATCTTAAAGGCCTGCCAGATTCTTCTGGAATTTCATTTTGAATACAGTTTACTGTTGCTTGCATGGGTGTATGTTTACCTTATTTGAACCTGGAAATATGATGATAATTCAAACCTGGTGGAGTAATAATTCAAACGAGAGTGAAGGTAGTTTTGAAAGAGCTGGTAGGGTTGGGGTTATTTCTTAGTCCTTTTTGTTGCAGAACAAAGTAGTGGAAAATGAGCGCCTGTTGCTTTAAGAAGTATGCTTTATACTAATAATGCAGATGGTTCTGATCATCCCTCCATCCAAGTGTCTTTTTTTGGCCTAATAAGGAAGTCTGTGTGATATACAGAGCGCTAATATTTAGTTGAAGAAAATAAGACACTTGCCGGTTTGACCTTAGGACTGCAGTTCAGCGAAGACAATAAATGCCATGTTCAGAGTGTCGAGCCACTGACTGTTCTGTTTGAGTACGTTACTGCTCTTCAGGAGACACACAAGCATTTGTGGAAGATACAGTCCAGATCCAGACTTTGCAAGCTGGGCGCTTGAGCCTTTTGGAGAGAGAAGAACGAGAGCTATCCCATTGTATTTCAGGGAGGGGTTGTTACAGCAGTGTTTAGCGCCACCCCTTTTCTGTGCACAGTACAGCAGGACTTGCTCTCAGTGTGGGGGAGAGGTTGCCCTTTACATCCCCTGGATTGCCCATCTTCCTGTCCGCGGGGAGAGTTAGCATGGGGGAGAGCGGCTGGTGTCGATGGGCTGTCCCATTGTGGATGTTCACGTTGGCAGGTACAGAATGTGTTTTTTGAGTGCACCACATTGGTAAACCGAATTTTACACAGGGTAGGAGTGCAGTATGTAAAGAATAGGTGTCAATATATATATATACAAATTTGCTTAGTAAATAGCACATTGTTCTTTTCTTTTCATTTCTGTCTTTCTAAGGGTCACTTATATTAATGTTATAAATCCAGCTATTTCTTATACTGGCTGCACCTCTTGGTAAAAGCTCAGATATTCCTATCATGTCATATATTATCAGATCATGGCTCAGTTGAGGGATTTAAAGAAAGAATTCCGACCCATTTGTGTTCAAAGGTACTGTAGCATTCACTGTATTCAGTTTGAATGTGTTTTTTAGAAAGGTTAGGAAAGTGTTGTCACGGAGGATAGTAAAAACAAAGCAGTCTGAGTTCTTGTTGAGTGAAAAGTTGAATAAGCATGTTTTCATGGGAAGCAAATTTAGATGTTACACTGTTCCCAGAGTTTACTGCAGTATAACATGGTAAAAACACAGTTTTAGATGCATCAGACTTTGATCTTTTGATCGTTTCGTTAGGGTCAAAGCTAACAGTAATTCATTAGCACATTGCATCTGTAAATTACACAGGTTAATGAATTACCATGGATTTGCTCTGTTTGTTTTCTTCTGTGTATGTACAGTATATCTATATGGTAACCTGTCACAGAGATTGTAAACCTGTTTCAATAGAGTGAGTGAGTGAAGTGCTCTCGTTTTCCTCTCAACATGTCCTTCAGGCTCTCTTAACTACCCACTCTCCTAATGCATATTGCTACCATGGAATTAGCTAATGTTCTTGTCTTTTACTATATCCAGCATGTCACCTTCTCTCAGACAAATGGATAAATGATGCAGTTAACACAGTTAACCTGAGAGGCGTCCGGTAGATGTCCCTTTATGACCTGTGTTTCACTCTTGTAATCACACTGCTCTTTACTGGACTCACTGCTCCACTGCAGCACTGCCTCTAAGCACCCTGTGGATGCTGGCTGCACAATCGGTTTTCTGATCATGAAAAGGCCAGGCTTCAGCAATGCAGCTGAATCCCAGTTCTATTACATTATTGGATCATTATGATTTCAAATCCAGGAAGTATCATCCCCTGAGGTAATACTGATCGTTGTTACGAGAAATTTCTGTCTTTAAAAGCGAGAATTCTTATTGGGCTGGTCAATGGTTAGCAGCCATGTGGCTGAGGGGGCGGGACTTCATTAAATGTGGTACCTTGTATTACATTCACAGAACAAGTCCCTTACAGCTCAGAAGTTAAGGCTTATTTCTTGGTTTTTAGTGTGTAGCAGGTGTTTAGCATGTGTGCTTTACAGATGTGTGCTTTTCCCATAGTTATGCCATTACCATGATTTTCCATTTTTTTTAACATGCTTTACCATACATCTCTGGGCTGTAGAATGCTTACAGTACCTGTGCTTTACCATTCTTTCACTGTGCTTTATTACACTTTGCCTTGCTTTAACTATGAGGAACCTATAAGAGATACATGAAAAGAAGCCTTTTGAATTCAGTTTAAATCCAGGCATGATCTTTGCCGAATGCTTTTTGAATCGAACAAATTGGTACTTAAGAAGTTCAAGGGTATTGTTTTTATTTTTTTCTTGAAGGATTTCAAGAATGTTAAAACGTGTGGTTTATTCCTCTTTGTGTTACAGTACCTTCCTCCAACCACCGTCAACACCACCAAGAGACTGGCAGACCTGCGGCTGCTGATGCCCGCTCACAATGTCAGCGCCTACATCATTCCAGCCACAGACGCACATCTGGTAGGTTCATGCTTTCCAGGTCCTCTTCCATGCAAGCCTGTGCAGTGTTGTGTGTAAGGAACCACTATATGAAATCATGCAAACCTTGGCTGAAATATAGGATAACATACTGACAGGTCAGTGAGATCGGTCCTGAACACTGTGTAAATCTATCTTGTTACATCTTTAGAAGCGTTATACAGTATATAGACTGTGACATGTTCACGTGCTTGTACTTGTCATTCCTGGGTACAATGCAGCTTTGCATTTGTAATCTGTTCATTTACTTTTTGATGTCTTTATTGCAGAGTGAGTATATAGCAGTTCGAGATAAGAGACTAACGTGGATTACTGGATTCACAGGGACCGCCGGTAAGGGACTGTGGTTAATAAAAGGAACATTTTTATATGAAAAACTGTGTAAACGTCTAAGCAGATCACAAGAATAACATTAATAGAACACCTTAAAATGAGAAGATATACTAGACATGATCATTCTGTTTTTGCACATTCAGAACTATAAATAGCCCTTCACAATCAAGGACAATAATGAATTTGGTGGTCTGCAGTTAACTAAGAGGTTCTTGTTCTGAAATATTTTTTAAACAACTAAGCCATTTTTAACTATATAAAATAAAGTTACCTTCTTCAATTTACAACCAAGTAGTTTCTTCTAAGATTGATAGCATTCATGAGATGTGCCGTTGCTTTTGCAGAGGCAGCTAAACAGGGCCCAAAATGTATTCAGCTGATGGCTTTTATTAAGATCAGGCCAATTCCCTGAAACCACCATTGATTCAAGATGAATTCCACACGTCTTCAAGTTTAAAGAGCTAACGAATCCCACTCCTTTGTGCTCCCCAGGCACAGCGGTGGTGAAGAACACCAAGGCTGTTTTCTGGACAGACAGCCGCTACTGGATCCAGGCAGAGAGACAGGTGGACTGCAACTGGGACCTGATCAGGGACTGTGAGTAGACAAGGCAGAGCACTCACGGCTGAATCAGGAAAATAGCTTAGCAGTTCATGTTTCGCATCTCCTGCCTTGAAGTGAAGCACAGGGGGAGCAGGTGGTTAGCTGACCACTAGGACTGCTGGTAGTTCTGATGCTGTGTGCTCATCTTGTTGTTTGTGTCTCTCAGCCTATGTCAGCAGCATTGTGGACTGGCTGATCAGGGAGATTCCAGAGGAGCAGCAGATCGGAGTGGACCCCTTCCTGTTCTCTATAGGTAAGTGCTGTATAGGAAGGAGCAGGAAACCAACAGTGTACAGCTGCCTGTCTCTTGAGTGTAGGTGTAACTTGAGACATTTACATTGGCAAAACTTATTAAAACTTTTTGACAACTCATTCAATGTAAATAAGTGCACTCAGTTATCATTGCTTTTGTTATTTGGCCCTTATAAATGCCACTATAAGGATAGCAGCACTATAATTTAAATGTAATCCAAGCATAATCCAACAGAAATGTTTCATGAGGTGCTCATGATCTTTACAGGATTCCGATGTTGTGTTTTTTCTCAAATGGAATAGATTATGCCACTATAAGGATAGCAGCACTATAATTTAAATGTAATCCAAGCATAATCCAACAGAAATGTTTCATGAGGTGCTCATGATCTTTACAGGATTCCGATGTTGTGTTTTTTCTCAAATGGAATAGATTATACACCATCACAACATTTACAGCCAATCAGATCGCGCCGTTGCCATTGGATATGTCACAATACATTACAGCTTTTGATTTCTGTAGTGTATGAAATAGAACAAGTTGAAGTCCTTAATTAAAATGCAGAATGTTTACCTCCTCGTAAATTATCGCTTGATTCTAACCATTACTATTCTGATGTGTATTTCATTATTTTTCAGATACATGGAATAGTTACTACCACCCCCTGGAACAAGCCAAACGGACTTTAATATCCGTCCCTCAGAACCTGGTGGATGAGGTCTGGACTGAGCGCCCCCCTCCCCCTTCGGAGGCCATCGAGCGACTCCCTGACTATGTGATAGGTATCATCGCGGGTCTCTTTGAAATGATGGGCATCCACTGATGAGCCATGGTATCCTAACTGAGGATTATCCCACCTCATCGCCATTGAAAGTCATCATTAGCATGCTGAAAAAGACGTCCTGTGTTAAATCCAATGCTATATGAATACAGCGCTGCATAAGCCCTTCTTGGCATTTCTACTTGAATAAAGTGCACAGAAATAGATTTGCTTGCTTTGCTGTTTTATGATCATGAACAATGGACTGTTTTTTATACTGCAGGTCCAAACTTCAACACTACACTTTGGGAAACCGCCCAGATCCCGGTTTATTAATTTGCAACTTTGTGACATCAATGTTGGCATTCACTGGGATACAATCTTTGTGAACAGAGCCCCTTTTGGGTTTATGACCCAATAGTACCACAATGCTAGCAACGCCACTGCTGTACCACATAAATATCTTGAAGAAATGGCACTGTGTGTCTCACAAGTTGTTAAACTATATAATGAACCACTCTCTCAAAGTGAACAGAGGGTGGGACTAAACCTATAAAACAAGTGTTTGAGTATAAGACCTGCCGACCTGTTTGCCTGTGTTTTAATACGTGTGCTTGTTTCGTCTCCAGAGAGATCCAGGCAGGATAAGGTTGAGGAGATCCAGAAGCAGATGATGGAGGATGCTTACAAACCGACGGCTGTCCTGCTCTCTGCACTCGATGAAACCACGTGTAAGTGTGTCCACGCTGGGCTCAAGAGCCGCTTCAGTAACAGCGCAGTCTAACCTGATTGGAAGCTGATACTGTGGGGCACTGTCTCAACCTACTCTGCATAAGGGACAAGCTTATTACAGTTTATTCAATAACAATGTGGGAGGTGCATCTGTCATAAACCTTTACCCACAACTGTATATTAAAGTTCAAAATCCAGCTGATCAGAGTGCGATGCAGACATCAGTCATGTCAAAGTCATGTCGACATTAAAAAAATCTGATGCAGCAATACCTGTCATTTTATACCAAGAAGATACTTCTAAATCTAAGTTTGTCTTGCTGATAAAAACTGATTGATAACACAAGAGGTTTGGGAACTGATCATTCTGCACAGGAGGCTCTAAAGGAGGCTCATGTAAGTACAGAGGACATAACTCACACTCCCCTTTGTCAGTCTGTTACTCCAGCGCTAAATCACAATCTCCTGAGTCTTCTAATACATACCTGCTGCTGTATTTAACAATCTGTATTGTACTGGAACTGCTGTGTAAGTGCAAAGCTTCATGTTTATCGATCCTCTTCCCAGGTGAGCCGAGATGAGTGCTGTTTAGTACTTTGAACCTGTTCTCAGCAGTAGCTCAGTGATGTGGTTGCATTATTTATACCACTACAGGTGAGGGATGCTGTCGCTGTCATCCAGCTTCTAGTCTGGCTGGAGAAAAGCGTCCCTAAAGGAACAGAGGACGAGCTCTCTGCAGCACATTTTGTCGACCAGAAGCGCAGGTGAGCGAGGCTGTCATCAAGCTGTATCTCATCAAGACAGACAGATAAAGGGGCATCACCTGATGTGTCCAAACGGTGCTTCCATTGTACTGGTAACCCTCATTGGGCTGGTGGTTTTAACATGGATTTAGAAGCTAACCGAATCCACCTTCTTTATTATGTAAAGCTATTTTTAAAATGGTTTGGGGTGCAACACCTTGGTGTACTAGGCTGTTGAAATGTACTGCAAGATGTCCATTTGTTTTGTTTAGTGCACAGAAGCACTTCAGAGGACCGAGCTTTGAGTCTATTTCTGCGAGTGGACCGAACGCAGCGCTGGCTCATTACAGGTATTCATTCATTTAGGTATTTATTAATAGAGAATGCATTGGAGGCTTGTGCATGCTTACATTTAAACTACCTTTTAAATGTCATTTTTTTATCAAACCAAACATCAGCATTCCTACTGAAACTTGCAAAGGTAAACATAAAACGCACTGATGTACTTTAGTAAAAAGAACAGCGCTGTGTCGAGTATTCTTTTTCATCAGATTGACCTTAAAATGCTCTTGCCTTGACTAAAAAAACACGCTCTGTCCTTCCTGTTTGACAGCCCTAACAATGAGACAAACAGGAAGTTGAGCGTTGATGAAATGTACATGATTGACTCTGGAGGCCAGTACTTGTAAGTATGTAAATGACTGCGATGATCTCTGCTTGATCATCCTCCTATCATCCTTAGAGCTGCTTCAGCCTGCCGAACTGCCTTTGAGCTCCAGCTTCTGGGTCTCCTGTGAGCCAGCTGGTGATCCATGCACACGCTTTCATTTTGAGCTGAATTTTCTGGTGGTTTCATGTTGTATTCAAAACCCAAGATTCTGGGTTTTATGTTTGATATATTCTTACTTAACAGAAACCAGTTGTTTCTATGGTGCAAATGGTGGTACATGCCATGAATGCATGTAATTCAACTGTGCAGTAAGTTGTGAATGTAATGCATGCTCCTGATTGGTTGCAGGGATTTGTATCCACGCTAGGCAGATGTTATAAACAGGGCAGCATGTTCTTTTAGCACTAGAATACTCCAGAATACAGAAACATGGAGAACCTACCGTTTTGGAGAGCTGTTGTTAACTACTGAATCAGATGTGGGTGGCTGATCTCCCATTTACCTTGTTGACTCCTTTCTTACAAAGGTAAATAGACAACACCTTGAGTGTACTAGGCTGTTGGAGTAGTGGTTAGGGCTCTGGACTCTTGACCGGAGGGTCGTGGGTTCAATCCCCGGTGGAGGACACTGCTGCTGTACCCTTGAGCAAGGTACTTTACCTAGATTGCTCCAGTAAAAAACCCAACTGTATAAATGGGTAATTGAATGTAAAAATAATATGATATCTTGTAACAATTGTAAGTCGCCCTGGATAAGGGGCGTCTGCTAAGATATTTTTTTTTACACAACATTGGGGAGTGGATTCAATTATATAGCATTGCTTTCACATGTGCAGTTACTCAAAGCCAGAGGATCCTGTCTGTCTGTTTCTAATACACAGGGATGGGACCACCGACATCACACGCACAGTGCACTAGGGGGTGCCTTCAGACTTTCAAAGGGTATGTGGTTTGGTAGGGTCCTGTCTGTTTCAATTGCTGTGGGTTGCACAGGAGTGTGTCAGGATAGGAAAATGTGAAGGAACTACCAGCAGAACTTTAGTGCAAGTGTCTTAGGGTTTGGAATACTTATTTTGTGGAATACGATGAATATATTTAGAGCTTGTTTTAATATATGTATGTGTCTTTAGTACAGTATGGGATGTGATTGGAGCTTTATGCTGCCTTTACTTCAATATAGGAGGCATTCACCCGTGTGCTGATGGGAAATATTGACCTGTCAAGGCTCATCTTCCCTCCTGGAACAAGCGGTATATATTACTTTTCTTTCTTTTTTTTCTTCTTTTTGTTTTAAGACGGAATGCTGATGTGTGGCAAGAAAAGTCCCTTAACAGTCAACCACATTACCTAAAAAAAAAAAACGAAATCTGATTCTTGTAAACATATAATAGTTGGCCCACATGGGTTGTTTTTTTAATTGAATACGGTACAAGGCTCCCCATTAGGGGCCACTGTTTCCCATTATACTGTTTGTTTCTCAGAAGGGAGGAAAGCTGTCAAGCTTTGTCTGTCTGAGAAAATAAATTAGTAAAAAATATTTATTTGTTTTCAACAATTTCCTGAAACGCACACTTATATTAGAGTACAGTAGGCACCCATCTCAGATAAAAAGAAGATGTTCAGATTTTAATATGGAGAGTGGGGATTGACAGTCTCCTGTATTACGATAATGTTTCTCTAGGCTCAGGAGCAGTTCCTCTTACACCTGGTTCAGTCTCTGTTTCTTTTCAATCACAGGTAGAAACATAGAGGTGCTGGCCCGCAGAGCACTTCTGTAAGCACGAATGTAAGCAACCGTTATTTTTTCGCGGTTCTGTTTTGCAGTCAAGCTACGAAAATTGCATACAATCACATGCACACGCAGACCACACAGAAACTCATACTTTACAGTATTTCTCCCTTATTGGTCATAGGCATCTATCTAGCTGAAAGGATAGGACATTTCAAATATTCTTGAGTTTATAAATACTGGAAAGCAAATTTTAAAAAGGTAGAAATAATAGGATGTGCTGCAATGGGGTGTCATGTGCCCTGGGTCATGGACAGTGCATGAGAAGGCTCAGATGCATATGCACACACTGTAAAGGAAACTGGATTACTGTCAGCAAACAAGTCACGCTTTGATTTCCCCTGCAGGGCCTGTGGGATTTCAGTCTAACAACATTGCATTGCAGGCAGGAATGTTCACCTCTATAGGTAAGGAACGGAGTAATGAAATCGGAGAAACCGGAAAGCTTTGGATGTTGACTCTTGAAGAGTCTGTTTAATTATGCCACAAGAACAGTGCATTCAGAGTTCTGTAGCATGCTGGCACTTATTAAAGAATTGCTTACCATACTGCATACATGCCACCATGTAGGCACAAATACGTTTTTTTAGTTCTTCATGCTATCTAATACAGAGTTATCAAGGTCTTAACATTGGAGTGCTGTCGTGCCATTTTACGTAGAACGCTAATCAAGCTGTTCATGTTACAAAACTCTTGTTTTTTGTTTTTTATTTCCTCTTTGCTAATCTGACGCCTGCAGTCTTGATGAACCCTGTGTTTTTCAGAGCCTGGATATTATCAGGAGAATGATTTTGGAATAAGAATTGAAGATGTTGCTGTTGTGGTGAAGGCAGATACAAAGGTAAGAATTCAATTTTATGTCCTTTTCTTTTTAACCCTGTTTATGTTTTTTTTTGGTTTTTTTTAGCACAAGAAGGCTTAGAAGTAGAATGCAAAGGCTCCATCATCTCCGTGTCCTTACTGGCAGAGTAGGAAAGTCTAAAGCTGATCTTATTGAAGAAATTCATAGAAGAGATACCAGTGCGAATAGCAGAACACCAGCATGAATGGTTTGGGTTGCACAGTTTGAATCAATGAACTAGAAGCATGCGTGATCCTATAAAGAACCCATCACCACTGTTGCAATGGTAAGAGGTCCTCTTTAAAATATGACACGATCCGAGGTGTGCTCAGAGGGCCTCTTGGATTAAAAAAGCGTTTTCTTTCTTCTTGCAACATCAGTTTGGAGGGAAGCATTACTTGACTTTTGAGACGGTCTCGTTGGTCCCATATGACAGGACGCTAATCAACACTGCCCTCATGAGCAGAGAACAGGTAAGGGGAGCTAAGAAACCTGATGCTTCATAGAAGATGAAATCTGCATAGGAAGGAATCAGGTCGTATCCTGAATAAAACAACTCGATTAAGGAGTAAGTAGTGTCGAAATGTCATTTGAATTCCCCTCCCATTACCATTTTTCTCTAAATATATGTTGAGTAGGTTGGGCTCTGCAAATATATGTAAGTAGCAGGTGGCAGAGTTGAAAGGTCACATGACTTAAATGGAATGGGGAGGCTGTTCCGTGCTGGCACTCAGGATTCTCCAGATAAACTCAAAGCAGCTCAAAGACAGCCAGAAACATGGGAATAACAACATTGGAGCAACTGAACCCTGAATCACTCAGAATGACAGCAAACATCATAAAACAGCAAGCCAATGTCCAAAAAGCAGTTAAAATGACATTTGAAACATTCAGTTTAATTAAAGGAGCACTCTGCTGTTTCAGATTGAGTGGTTGGATGCGTACTGCCAGAAGATCCGCAGCGAGGTGGTCCCCGAGCTGGTCAGGCAGGGGTTGAAGGAGGAGCACAGCTGGGTAATGAAACACACGGAGCCCTTTGTCTCAGGAAGCATCCTGGCGACAGCCTCCTCGCTCACACTGACCGCTGCGCTCCTGTCCAGTACCCTCCTCCAGCGCCTGCAGTTCTAGAGCCCAGCAGGGAGACTGTGGGATGGATTACCAGGGGCGAAAGAGTCTGGATAACTATTGACTCCGCAATTTCCCAAAATGCTTTTTCCTAGCTAAAAATGAAATCAGGCCCCAAGGCTACAGTGAAACTGCATGAGTCAGAAAATCAGTTTAAAATGATCTGTATGGCTATGCAAATTCTTTTACATTTTTAGGTCCAGTTTTCATATGCGTGTGTGTGCTCACAACCGATATGCAAGAGGAAGTTTATTTTTTTAACACAAAACAGCTTGCTTTCATTCTGAGCCCTAGGACATTATTTATATGCAATAAAAAAGAATAATTAATTCTGAAACAGGAAATTGCTCAAATTGATACCATCCCGGGAGCATTTTTTAATGCAGTATAATGCTTTTGTTTAAATATATATAAAAGACTTAACAGCTGAAAATATTTTTTTGACATTTCTTATCAGGATTGTGAATTTCATCAAATGAAATGTGTTTCTGTGAATGCAGTGTTGTCATAACTGTCACATTAGGAACATGTGTAGCAATCTGCTTTGTCCATGTCTGTGAGGCCTCAATAAAATGAATCCCTTTATTGATTGTTTGGGCTGAAAATCTAGGCTTCCTTAGATGTTTGTGTAAAACAGTTCTTTTACCATTTCAATAAAAAGGGACACTATTGACTTTGGTATTTTACAAGCATTGGTATCAAATGTACCATTGATTTTGACATACAGTATTAAAGTTGAGTTGTGTATCAAGAAACCAAATAGTAAAATACAGTACAAATTACAGGGAAGTCCTTACAAATGAATGTTCAAAACAAAGCAGGGAGTATGTCCCTGCATGAAATGTATTGCTCTAGTTGCCATGGTTCCTGTCCTGAGAGGGAAGTGTAGTGTGCAAACAGGAAATAAGATGATGCCATTAGGGGAAGATGACATCACAGATCAGGCTCCATGGTGCTTATTAATAACAGAGCTACTCACTTCAAACAAAAGCTTGTTGACTTTTCCTATCTAATAGTCTTTTGTATATTGCATTGCCCTACGATATTGTAATATAGGAGCCTTATCTGTAGAGTACATATTAACATGTGCATCCGGTTGTAAATTAAAAAAAAAAATGCAGTGAAAATGTTTCTTGTATAGCAACATTTAGTCATTTCTGCCACAGTTACAATTCCCTATAAATTACCCCATTTATAATCGTGAAATGTTTCAAGATTATATATTTTAGTCACTTTAAAGATTATGTTACTTGATGCAAATTTGATCACAAATCATACTGTCATTGCATTTGAATTATTCATCCCTATTACAAAAAGTACTTGTAAAGGCATACATATCATTTTTCTCCTTGCATTCCTAAAACCTATTATGCACATTATCTTTTATATTTGACAGAGGATTTTTCCTTGCATGACTTCTGAAATCTCTTTAACAATATATATATGAATGTTGTGGGTGATAGCTGTTGCTTGCTTGTAAGTGTTGCAAGTCTCTCTTCACACCCCGATGCACCCAGCTAGCTTGTCTGTCTCCAGAAAATGCTTGTCTGCCAGTACAGCAACAGGATATCCTGTCATGAGCAGTCAGTCAATGTGTGTGCACAGCACAGGTGCACATCTTTTTATAAAAAGTTAAAGCTATATCAATTTTGCATCACAAAGAAATGCTGTGGTAGGTTAGGACCCCCAGGGGGTGCGGTATTGGCCTCTGCGCTGCAGCGGGTTTTGGCTGAACAATCGTCTGAGTTTGCAGAGCCCTACTGGTCAGACGCCAGTTGAGTCCAGGCAGAGACGCCTTTCTAAAAGCTGTGGGAACACTTTCCTCCAAACAGCAAGGTGGGCCCACAGAGCTTTCCTCCAGAGAGGAATTGTTCCATTGCCTCTCTCCATTTACTTCTGTCCCAAGCAATTCCAATAACCTTGTCCAGTTAACCAAGACAGCGTCGGAGTGAGAAGACGAGACCAACGCTTTACTTTAAGGACACAGAGCTACGGTTGCCTTTTTACCCCTTCCTTACGTGTTTATGATGTTTTTAATGATTCTGAATGGGTCCATGTGCCTGCCGTTTGGTTCCTGGTACATCAGAAATCATGTGATGTGATGATCTTGGAATTTATTGTGGCGCCACTCTCCTTGCAGTACCCAATAACAAGACAAAGAACTCTGATAAACAGAGTTCGTGTTTTGTGACAGCGTATGCTGTGCACTGCGGCCTGATTGTATACACCTACAGTATATCCCAAAAGATTAAGTTTCAACTGGATTTTTTTTAGAGCATTTTACAGTATGAGAGAATCCACCTGAATTGCTTCAACAACTTGATCAAATCAGCCCATCACTCTCTTTAGTTGTACCCTAAACAGTTTATTATATTCTGATGAAACCTCAAAGTATAAGATCGGCAGCAGTCATTTAAAGATGTAGATATGCAATTACAATCATGCACTTATAGCTCCAGAAAGGGTGCTTAAAGAATTGCAGTTTGCAGACACTGTTAATCTCTGCACTGGGGAGCCAAAGCTGTACATTATGTCTGGTTTCACGCAATCCGATCAGCACCAATCTTGGACCACCTTAACTGAAGCAACAAATTGATTTTTTTGAGTTTTTTCTACTGTTTTCTTTGAGGCTCGAGTTTTTTTTTTTTTTTAACAAAAGCGTTCAAGGTTTTATAAAAAAATGAGCAAGCGGATGCTCGTTCTTACAAGCCGTGCTGCAATAAAACTGCTCTTGCCATCTGTGGGTTCTGTTGCTAGGCGACTCAGACGTCGCAGGCACGGGAAGGTATGTGTGTGTGGTTTCTCACACTATTGTAGCGGTTTGAAGCAAGTCTCTTTCCTACACGCTTAGTGTTGCACAAAAATTAAACTGATCAGATAACAAAAAGAACTAACCAGTATGCCTTTAGTTAAGGCTGGCTGGGGATAGGCTCCCTCATTGCACTTCAGTGATCCCTGTGACTGCCTGTTGAAACAGTTATTTTGTCATCAGGCAGCCACCAAGGGCCTCACTGTGGTGAGAGCTAGTGGTCTCCAAAATGTTCAAGAGGCAGGAGACTGTGTCAGAGTCACACCATAGCTCTAATTAACATATGTAGTACCTCGACCTGAGACCGAAATGTGAAGCCAGGTGGGTGGAGAGAGAAGGATGATTCAGCAGCTAGTGGCCAAGGTTCACAGGCTGTTAAAAGGTTCAGGACAGAACATTGCTGCAGGTCTTTGAATGTCATTTATGACACTTTTTTTTTTTTGTTTACATTTCCCTTATGTTTGCAATCATTGTGAGTGGTTCTGTGTTCCGTTGCTCCAATGCTGAGTTCTTGTCATTTTTCTCCATTGTAACTGCTTTGAGCTGGAATCCTCAGTGCTTGTACTAAACACAAGTCTTCTTTCCATTCAAATCAAATCAACAATGTGAAGTTCAACTTCCACTGCCCCACCTACTCTCTCTCTGTATATATGTACAGGTGGGGCTCGTAGATTGAAAGGCCAGAGTGTCACGTGATTTGAATGGAAAGAGGAAGTCTGTTCAGGATTCTCGAGATAAAGAAACAGCTTATAGTCATGCTTTTACCATGGTATAGTGGAGTAGATTCTTCTACGTTCATGAGCTCTGTGTTCACCGCTGTCTGTCGCTCAGTTCTGCAGTGCTGCTTCTGAGTGTGCACTAAGCACCTCATTTCTACCTGGTTATTTCCTTCAGATCAGTGAGTACACTCCCGTAGAAGTAATCTAGATTATCTTCAACCTATGTCATGTAACTCACTGCACTAGGGAAGTTCCAGGCAAACCATTCATTTGGAGGGGGTTTCCATGCTGAGAGTAAAGTTTAAACTGTATATAGATATACAGGTAATTTATTTCATGAATATACAATATATAAAAGGGTCATTTTTTATATGGCACTTGTAGAGAGCCTTAATAATGTACATATCTGAGCATCGTTTGGATTTAGAAACATCATTTTTTGTGCTCGTTCCTAAATTTGGAACCAGTTCTACTTTGCATTCGACTTTGTCTCACATTCACTGGTCATGTTGCTCACAAAATGACTAACACCAGCTTTAGTTCCACTGATTAAGTTTCTTCCTCAAACTGAAAGTTATCACATAAAAATGTCGTTTTTTTTTGTTCCCTATTGGAAATTTCAGGTTGTTTTTTGGTTTAATTTTATGACGTACAATATCTTCAGCAATGACAGCTTGGGTCAGACGTCTGCCAGTAAGGGGGTTTGTGTTTTATAACAAAAGCACCTGGGCAACGGCAGGCTGATAGAATATCTCCCCCTTTGATGGTTCAAATGTACTGTAGTTATGTACTGATCGAGAGTTTCCCCGTGGCTATCGTGCATGTGGTTATGTGTGCGGGGTATTAGCTTGTATGCAGGACTATTTTAGAAAGAGTTCAAGAGAAAGCAAAAAGTGAATACTACAGTGCTTTAATGTGGTCTTTTATCAGTGTTACTGTCGCAGCATACCACGCTGGTGTATAGCAATGCACATTGAGCCCTCACACCTTGCATTTACATGTATCTTCGGCTGCAGAGACACTTATACTTGGAGATATACATGTACGTACAGACTTGTATATGAAAGCAAACAAGGAACCGTGTTTTCTCAGAAAACAGTGTATACTCAAGTGGAAGCCCATGTGCCTGTTTGTATGATTATACCCATGCAAAATGGAATTCCAGTGCATGCCAATTCATTATTGAATTATCATACTCCGTATATTATTGGGCAACTCAGTCTTCACCAAACACCTTGTGAAGATGGGCTGGGTCAAGTTCTATACACAAGGTTTAGTGCAATGTGAATGCAAAAGTACCGAGTCCTTTAGTCCAGGGGTTTTACATGATGAAAGCAGTATTAGGTGCTTGATCGGGAATGTTTTTGCATTCCTAACTGTTCTATGTGAGTTCCCCAGCCTCTACGTCAATGCTTTGCCCTTTGCTGTACTGTCTCCATATGGTCCCCTTTTTTTGCTGATGAGATGTTTTTGTACACAAGCTCTTTCTTCATCAGACAGTGACATTACCATGAGCTTGCAGTCTGGTTGTATGAGCTTGCAGAATTGTCTGATACTAAAAACAAATGCAATTAGTTTCCAGTAATTCCACACCTTTGCAAAGTTTTCATGTTAAAATACAAGGGCAGTCTCTTTTTAGTGTGTAAAACTTCAGAGTGAAAGGTGGACAGAGGATTAGGGTTGTGGTTAGGGAAGGGTTGGGGTTAGGGAAGTCCTGTTATGAGTCAGGTGTACAGTAGAAAGTACAGCTAGATAGGGTATTCTGAGGTTAGGTGATCTCTGACCACATCACCTCACCAGAATGTACGCCAAAAAATGATAGGTTACCAAAAACACATATGAAGGGGTGACAGTATTTCGCCTGTCACACAGTCAAAGATGTGTATACCATTTCTACAGTCTTAACCAATCTTAGAAAACTGTACTGTGGTAAAAGCATTGCAAAGGATCATATAATTATAGCAAATAAAAGTGAAAACATGGCAAGCACATGCAAGCATGGTGAATCACTGGGCAATACGGTAAAACATTGTGAAAACCTTGACAAAATGGGGTAAATGAGTAACACACAATATTACCAAGCAATTATACTGTTGTGAAGTTTTAGGGTTAATGATGTGATGCGCTTCATAGATTTCACACTTGAACCTTTTTCTCTATAAAATGTTTCTTGGTTCAGAAAAAAAACTAGTGTGTTAACCAATGTGGGAACTGAAAGGAAACTTCTAAGAAGCTTTAGCTGACACAGAAATAGCATTTACAAGAATCGCAGCATAAATACACCCAGTGTCAACTGGGGTCAAAAGTAAAAGCGATTGGAATTAGGACGACCCAACATATTTCTGGCTGGAAAAAGGAGAGATCTCTTGTGGTCGTTTAGAAGTTGAGCTCAACAAGAATCATAGAATTCTAATTTACCCTTTCGCTTGATCATGAAATAAAAGATAACAAAAGGATTGACTGAATAAAACCGTTAATTTGAAGTTCTGCTACTGGTAGAAGATGTGTGGTTTAAGAATTATCAGCTCAGTATTAGAACCCTTCTTGTAAAGAGGATGTTGCATATCGGTGTGGATCTATCCAACATCTCTTCATTTGCCTTAAGACTTGCAAACCAGGATCCTAAAGTGTCAAGTCTTTAGATAAGATCACATGAAGAGCTACAATGTTGTTCTGGCTTTGGAAAGCTGACTGTTCTAGACATGTTGCGTCACTTTCTTTTGTAATTGTATTGCATTATTTAGAAGATTTGTTTTGCAAAGACTAGTGTGCAGCAGTTCTTGTTTTCCAGTCTGTGGCACGCAAGAAGGGCCAATAGACAGCGTCTCTACAGCAGCAGAGAAGCCTAGTCCAAATGCACCAGCTGATCATTCCATTGATTGGACTGAGCTCTCCACAGCAAGGTGAGAGCCACTGGGCTAAATCCAACTGAAACAATTCAAGAAACAGCAACTTCAATCTGCGGATTGCTGCTCTGCACAAAGACATCGTGTTTGAGGGACTTGTTAATTATCGTGTTGTTTGACTGTATCTATTAAACGCTTAGGGACATCTAGAAGTGTGACACTGTTTAAAATGAGGTGTTTTTATTCTACAGAAGACGAGAAAAATCCCCTCCCCCTGTCTAAACGCAACCGTAAAAAATCTATGAGAAGACACAAAGAGGTGCAAACTTCCTGCTTTGTCGAATAGCACGGAACTGGCCATGTGACTTCCTCCCTCCCTCGCAGTGCTCAACTCTGTGCTGGGCTGACGGTGGCTTATCTATTGCACAGGATACCAGGCTGCCAGCTTTGTACTTCTGTCAAACTCTACCTGGTATTTTTCCAACATACATATGTAAAATGTTACGTCGAAAACCTTCCAATGCTTCGGAAAAGGAGCAGGTGCAGAAGAAGAAGGTAAGCGAGCGTGGCTGGGGTGAGAGCGGGGTACCCTGGGAGGTGGGGTGGGCATTCTTTTGACCCAAGAAAACACGTAAAACAAGAGAAAGGGGGTGTAAAACAGTCAGGGAATGTGATAGAGGATACTCCTGAACCAAACAGCAAACGTACTGATCGCTCAATTCATGGGTTTCAGTTTGAAGAAAAGTGCTCACAGGCACTAGCTACATGCCAGCATTGTAGAGAATGCAGTTAATGTCAGTGGTGTCGTCTGGTGCTCCCTTAATAGACAAAGCCCTCTGTACACAGTTACAAGATTAATATCAGTGGTGTGGTTTAAAAAATGCCGCCTTCTGGTCTACATTCATGTAAAACTCAAGCTAGTGTGGTGTACTAGTAGTGTCTCTTTGGGCACTGTTTAGCTATACTGATACAGCTGAAATCTAATAGAAGCTTTTCTGTTTCTTATGTTTTTGACAATGTGCTTGTGTTGTGTAATGGATAACTCCCTAGATTTTATAATATACTGTGCATTAGACCCTGATATTGAGCCGTCAGAAATGTCTTTGTATCGTATTGCATCAGATTTCAGCTTGTGTGGTTGAGCACACTGTTCTATAGTGTGTGTGTGTGTGTGTGTGTGTGTGTATCACTGTCCTACTTGCTCTCTGCTGGTCATCTGTTACACACAATGACAGTGTTCAGCATAACAATGGGATTACTGAGGCTTCCCCCCTCAATCTTTCAAGATATCTTCTCTGGGGAGCTTTAGGAAAGGTCCTGGGAGCTGAAGCAATTACTCTAAGTGGTATGTTGCGTGAGCTGAACCCAGAACCCAGCAGAGAGCATGGCTTTCAAGTCTTACCTGAAGAATATAACCTTAAAACCTTTTATATAATGCTTGGGGGTTGATTCTTCCATTTAAATATGGTTTACAGTATCCTGGTTTTCTAACAAAGCATGTGGAAAGATTTAAGTGTATTCAATTGGCAATAGTTAATCTGGGGTAGCCCATGCAGTTGGCCACTCACTTAGCAGTTTTTATAACCTTTTCTTTACATTGTCTTTCAATGTGCTTAGATGTTAAAAAGCAAAACGACAGCTTTCAAAACTATACTACAGCTACCCACAATCGTACTGGACATAGTTGCTTTCCTAACGTATATTTCATCCTTAAACTGTCCCTTATAAGAGACTTGCAAATCTTAAGAGCAGTTAGTCTGATTTGCATAAACCCCAAAATTCATAAACAGGGAAGAACGATAGACTATTTGCAAGGTGCTTCCTGCCAAACTCTTGCAGTAGTTGGCTGGGCACAGTCACCTGACCAAATCCACTTCCTGTGGTTCAGCTCAGGAGCTGAGATGGTGTTACCAGATTAAGCAAAGTGAGGATGCTGTGTGACTCTGAGATACAGTATGTTTCTAACAGGTTCAGAAGCAAGAGACACAGGACCTTATAAACAATACAGAAACTTCACATGTACCTGGTGCTGCTGCTGCTGTCATATTGGTGATTAAAGGGTGTAGGGATACCTAATGTTTTAGTTACCATTGCTTCCTCGTATGACTAAGTAACAACCAAAAAAACAGAAAACAATAAATATGTGTTGTATACTTGGGATTACCAAATAAATGCAAGACAAATGAAACCTAACCAGTTTCACTTCAAAACAGAAGATACTGGGTAACACCTTACAGGAAGTGTCTCTAATTACTGTGTATTTACATAGTAGTTAATTAGTAAATACATATGCACACACATAATTACAATGTTATAATGCATAGTTACAGTGCACTTACGTGTAAATATTTTTACACAATATAATCCAAACCCTTTTCTGATACAATTGTGTACTTACATATATTGTGCAAAAAGATTTACACATTAGGTACATTTGAACTCTTTGCATAATAACATTGTATCTGTAACTACACATGCATTTACAAAGTAACTTCTATGTAAATACACAGTAATTAGACAAAAACAAAAGCTGTTTTAGCTTCCCTTTTCCAGTAAGCTTTGTACGGGGCCCTTTTCTTAATGTTTTCTGCAAAATGACACCAGGGCAAGCAAAATTCACAAATTGGACTCAAAATACTAAGCAATGCAATACATATTTGAAAAGGAAACATCATTGTTTTGTATGTAGCACAAGAATACACAATTCAGAAGTTTTAATGGCTTTTAAATTAATTTGATTTTCGCCTTGATAGTTGAGTCGAAAGAATAGAACTGGAAATAAGACTTAGAAACTAGGAGCCAAGATATTTGAATTAAATCTAATTTAAAGCCATTATAAATCTGAAGTCAAAACAATTTCTTACAAATACTTAAAAAAACAAGCTGACACTGTAACATGCACTTAGGAGTCTTGTTGGAACAGTCCTATAAATAAATAAAATGGTACAAAGTTAGTAGTGGAGCTAGATGTTTTAGTGTTTGATTATCCGAGCACCTCTGTTATCTAAACAGCCCCTTTGGTGACCTGTACTGTTGTGTGCATTGCTATTCTACCCTGGTGTCATATAAAATGTGCTAGTCAGCCCTCGGTCTCTGCTATTTACACAGCAGTGTAGTGTAGCCTGTATGATTTATGCTTAAAGATATAGGGGTAGTATTGTATCTGAAGAGGTTTCTTGATTGGGAACATCATATAAACATTTGTAATTTGATTTTAATTCAAAATGATTACTGGTCCCAATTAGTTTGTATGATGGAGGTTTGACTGTAGTGCTTTAGAAGCATGTCCCAGACTGCCACCTGCTTGAGAGTACCTGTCCCAACCCCAGAGAGCATTCCTGGGTGTTTAGTTTAGTAATTAATAAGCGAATAGAGCAGGCAGTGGAGGATACCTCTTTCCTGTGCTTGTTAGAGACAGAAATAGCAGAGATAGCACAGCTGTGAACACACCAGACCACCAGCACACACTCGAGAGATGATTCTTTCCAGACCACGTTACCATCATCCAGCACACACTCGAGAGCGACGATTCTTTTTCGGATTTCTAACAACAGAAAGTACAGTCGAAGGCTTGGAATTGTGCAGAGACAGGGGTCTGAATGTTTCAAACAAAAGAGACACTTGGAAATATAAAGTCCTTGTGGAAGCCTGTTGTTCACTTTTCCCCCGTCTCTGTGTAGTCCCTGTTCTAATGCTTTATTTGCTATAACTCATTAAAATGAAATCTTTCAAAACTATGAGAAATGTCAACCAAGGTAAAACTGTCCCAAACATGAAAAGAAACCCTGGAAGTTTTTATTTATTTATTTATAGAAATGTCAACCAAAGTAAAACTGTCCCAAACATGAAAAGAAACCCTGGAAGTTTTTTGATTTATTTATTTTTATAATTTATTTTTTTAGCTATTGCATAATTTTAGAACTAACATTTTTTAAACTTCCGGAAAACACGTTATCTTTTTATCCTGATTTAAGATCTCCTTCTGATGAAACAGCAGGTATCGGGTTTTACAGATAACATTGCATGCTAATGCTTTTCATTTTATTATTGGGTAATCTGGTTGAACACTCAGACTAAAGAACACAGATACACAGATCTCTTCTGGGCAAGTCCTATTCTTAGCTTACAGGTCTATCACTGTTCCTCTTAATTAGAATCATTCTGATCCTGTCCAAGCCCTGCATGATGCAATCCAGTTCACCAGCCCGAGGTAGTCTGGCCTGTAAAGACAGACAGTCTGGGATGAAACTGTGCTGCAGTAATGCTGGTCCCATGTCTGAACTCATCCTTGCATGCTATTCGTGGTTTGAGCTGCAGACACACACATCCTGCCTGTGTTAAAACACTGCAATATTAATACACTCGGCCCCAGCAGACCCTTTGAGATTATACATTGTCCACGGGTCTAGATCAGTGCATAGGCGCTGGGTTATATGGGACCGTGGTGCCTGGGCTCACCAATATTCTGCAGCGTGGGTCCAGCAGCACCAATGTTTGAGCTGATCTAGAATAATTGTACGTACCTTTTGATGGGAACGATATCTTTATACACAACATGTTTTTAAAATTCCACCTCATAATGTTAAAATACATGAGAAACAGCATACCTATCGAATAACATTTCACATCGGATTAGTTTAACAGGGAAATCGGCGTTATTTCTCCTTCGTTAGGAGTGAAAGTTCTGAGCCCTAGTCACAGGTGCAAGCCTTTCACAGACCACCGGCTCTCACACAAAGTGACGAAACCAGAAAGGGGCAGATTGTGTCAGAGTCCTCTTTCTTTTGCCATTTCCATATTCATTATTATGTTTGTGTATTTTATTTTTGTATTTAATATTATGGTAGAGTGCTGTTATTCTGCCTACCAAGACAAAAAAAACCCCCAAAAAAACACTTGTGAACCACTATGTATCTGCCAATGTCCTGTCCATGTGACGTACCCAACACAATAGGGTATGAAGCATGTGTTTGCTGTTGTTTGCTGTTGCTATGCCAGCTATCACCCCCGTTAAAATGATTATATCAAACAGAGACAGTGGCAGCAAAGACTAGCCCTGCTGCAATTGTAATTAGAATTTGAATTGATTTACACAAGCTGCAATTGACCCATAGGGTCTATTAAATGTGTCTGTGTGTTCCTCTCTCTCCAGCTGTCCCTGCAGAGGTCGAGCAGCTTCAAGGATTTCATGAAGCCCAAGCCCTCCTCTCCGGTGGTGTGTGAGAAAGAGTTCACCTTGGATGAGAGTGTGAGTATCCCAGCTGGCACGCTCCTTTCCAAACAATCCCAATCAACACAAGGCTTGCTTTTCCCAGGAGGCCATGAAGTTCTCTGTCCGCATCCTCGCTTTCTTTTGCATCTTCCTCGGTTGACCTCAACAGAGGCTGCCTTCAGCTGTGTTCAGTTAGTGGAAAATAAAGCATGTTTAGTTGGTACCAAATCAAATTTAATTGTAATTGTGATTGCGATTGCGATTGTAGTAAACGTTTGGCAGAGCATGACTGATAACGGAAAATGTCATTATTACTCAACCCTAGCTGTTGTCTGAGCTCAGAGAGTCTGCATAGAGGCTGTGGGTTTGTGGTGAGCGCAGAGAGCTGGGAACAAAAAAACAACAACACCTGTCCTATTAAAAACCACCTTACTGCATACTGGAAATGCAATGCAGTTTGGAGTAATTCTAAAACACAACGTGTTTCCTAATATTAGAGTGCATAACAGGCTCTTTTATTTTCACAAACCTATTATTGAATTGTTTATAGCAACTGTACACAATATGTCTCTCAGCATTACTTTAAGAGCTCGACAGGAAACATGACGTCTCACTTGAGGCATAAGAGTATTTCAATATAGAAGGGCAGAAAAGGTAAGAGGCATTTTGCCATGATTTGACCTCCAGCACACATCCAACAAAGAGTCTGGGGATGCGTGTGAGGCTGCAGAGTTCCGTATTTACAGAGAAGCCTGGGAGGTGTGTTTTGTTGGCTAGGTTAATAAAAGAATGGAAGGGCACAGAAAGGGAAGTGGCAATTTACAGAAAATGTGTGTTTGTGTTTAAGTATAGAGTTTTAAACAAAAAAAGGAGAAGAAGTCGTCTTTCTCACATGGAACAGCCGGTTTGAAAGAGGCAGCTGGCAGGAGGGGGCTGCTGAAAGAGCCAGGCTATTAATTGCCAGAATGCAGGCTTGATATATAACCAGAGATACGGTATAGAAAAGACAAATTGCAGTGTGTACTGGTGTCCACTAGGGGGGTGGGGGTTAGAGCACAGTCAGAAGTGTGTATTACTGGCTAGGAAAGTTTGAAGTTTCCAAAACCTAGTGCTAACTTTAAAAATAGAAAAAAAACAATAAACCCCTACTGGTAAAAAGATATGATTTCATAACATCCTGGTTATGAAATTGACCCAGAACATGTGCAAAATAATCATACAATTATTAATAACTTAATAATTATAAATAGTGTGCTTGTTAGGAACTTTGTAGCCCAGTTTGTATGATAAGTTTATAGTCTTCACATAGGCACCGAATCAAGGTTTGGCAGCTTGCGTGTTTGTTTGATGTCAGTGCGCTGTTCCATAATATAATATAATATAATATAACCTTGACAAAGGTTAACTTGGGATGGTACAGCATGCAAATGCCAACGATGCATCTTTGTTGGAGGATGATTGAATTGAATTTTGGAGTGATAAAAGAATAAACAAAAGAAAACAAACAAAAGCAATCCCCTCCAAACACCGAGCGAGTGATGATTCATCAGAGAAGAAGTCTGAGTCATTTAGCAATTAAATACTCGTCTTGTGTGGGGCTGCTGCAGTGTTCTTCATTATGTTAGTGTGCGGTGTGCTCTTGCTAAGGTGCAGAGAGTGTAGGGTAACATTCAGCAGAAACCACGGGTGACATTCAACAACGCTGGTGACTCATCATGAGAAATCTAACTTCTGGAGGTCCAGTTGTGAAACTTCTCTTGTGAACTGAACTTTACTGGGACTCGTCCACCTCAATAAGAATTCACTTTGAAAGCCTCTCAGAGCGCAGTAGCATTGGTCAGGACTCACAGCAGCATGTATAGTGTATGGGGCATCTATTTTTACAATAGGGACACATCAGTGTGGTGAGATTACAGTTGAAATGCACTCCGAACGTGTCAGGACTAATTTGAACACTTTCATTCTAACACTTTTTTTGCACAATATATGTAAGTGTGAGAATGTATCAAAAAGGGTTAGGGTTAGGGTTATATTGTGCAAAATACATTAAGTACATTGTAATTCTTTGCATACTAACATTGTAATTATGTGAAAGCACACATGTATTTACTAATGAACTACTATGCAAATACACAGTAATTAGACACACTTAATGTAACATGTTACCTAATTTGGCAAATAAAGTTTAAAAAAAAGGGCTTTAAATTTCACCTAAAATTCTGCACAAGTTTGCAAAGCTGGAACAATAAAAACCAGCTCCCTTGTGGTGTGTCTCTGTGTAACGCTCCTCAGCAGCAGCACACAGCTCCCTTGTGGTGTGTCTCTGTGTAACGCGCCTCAGCAGCAGCACACAGCTCCCTTGTGGTGTGTCTCTGTGTAATGCTCCTCAGCCCTCTTTAGGGGTTCATGCTTTCCATACAGACTGTGCGTCAAGGCAGTTTCCAGAGACTAGTCTGAGCATCAAATTAAATATTTAAACACAAGCTGCACATCGCACTGAGCTTTCTTGCACTCAGGCAGGAATTGCTCTCGTCTTTCATAATACATACAGGAATAAACCCAGTCAAGCTTTCCATTTCGAAACTGCCTTTAAAACTATTATTTAGTTGTACAAAAGCATTTTATATATTTATGCTTATTCCAGGAAACTCTTGCAATATAAAATGTTAATAGTCCCTGTTTATCTTTTATTTATGCCCATGTAAAAAACAAAACATTGTACTGTATAATTTAGATTAAATGAATGTGAAATTATACCACAGAGTCCAAGCCTGGGTGCAGCATTGCATATTTGATGAATAAACTCAGTTTTGCTCCAAACCCAGAATGCAATTGGCTTGGCACACTTGACCTTTCTAAAAGACTGACAGCTCTTGCCAAAAATATGAATAATGGTTTTAAAAAAAATTCAGATCAGCAGGATTAAAACATTCTCATTCCTTGCCTGGCTCCACACTCTCTTCAATGTTCTTTGTTCTAATAGTATTTCTCTGCTGTAAGCAGCTTCAGTTTGTTGTTACTTCTCCTCCATGTGACTTGGCTTGAATGTTACTGTGGTTCTGTCTCCCCAGGCGTTTGAGGGGGACGGGCACCAGCCAGGGGTGGACGAGGGGGGGAAGAGTGGTGGCAAGCTGGGGAAGAAGTGGCGAGCAGTCATCTCCCGAACCATGAACCGCAAGATGGGAAAGATGGTCCAGAAAGCACTCGCTGAGGAAGGGGTGAGTGCTGGGAAACAGGATGAGCTGGCATACAACGCCCTCTACAGGGGAAAGTGGAACATAAACTAATGGGTTTAGTGTGTGGCGTGTAAGTTGAATTTCCTGCCACAATTGCATTAACTCATAATTTCCCTTTGCCTTTCAGCAACAAAAAAAATTAAATAATAAACATACGTTAATTGAATTAGGAGTTAACCAACCATATGAAAAGACTGTATTCAACAGTAACCTAAATTCATTAATATTACATACTGTAGGATTTGGGCAATGTGACACATACAGTACCCTATATTGTTTAGCTTCTTTTCATATAAACTGCCAGAATGTTTTACTGTCATCCTCTATTATTATTTCTTAGCAGACGCCCTTATCCAGGGCGACTTACAATTGTTACAAGATATCACATTATACATTATTTCACATTATTTTTACATACAATTACCCATTTATACAGTTGGGTTTTTACTGGAGCAATCTAGGTAAAGTACCTTGCTCAAGGGTACAACAGCAGTGTCCCCCACTGGGGATTGAACCCACAACCCTCCGGTCAAGAGTCCAGAACCCTAACCACTACTCCACACTGCTGCCCTTAATTTTGACTTTACCTTAATTTCCCTTAATTTCCCTCTCATTAGAACTAATATTTACTTTCTGTGTTTTATTCTTTACAAATGTTGTTTTCAATTTGACTTGGGCGAGGCCAGTTCAACATGTCCTTGACTGAGTGTGAGGTTCAGGCCATATTATCTGCTGCAAGTGAGTTCACAGTGTGGTGATAGGAAGCATTGGCTTCCCCCCAGTAATTGACAATAAAGCCTGGTAACAGCTCTGACTATCTGAGTGGCCTGTGTTTCAGACGGGGAGTGGGGAGGAGGCCTCCATGTCTCCCATGGCCTATGATGACATGCCTGACGGACGGGCGGGTGAGAGGACCTCTCAGTGGTCCTTCGACTCCGAGGACCAAGTCCACAGCCCCCTGGGCCGGCAGCTCTCTGGCTGTAAGTGTACAGAACCAGGTCCCCTCAGAGGCACAGCTGAGAGCATGCCAGTGAGCTGGGGGACTCTCCCTACTGGAGCTCCATGTGTATAACAAGGCCAGAGTTGTTCTGATGATGTCCTGAAGGTCCTTTTAGACCACTTTCAGTTTTAAGCCCATTATATCTAGCACTATATATAGCTTTACCAAACATCACGGGAAAACTAGGATTGTCCCAGTTTTCAGTCTATTTGTGCTCTCAGCAAGTTAACTACCAATTGGTAGTTTTAAATGCTTTTTTAATAGATAAATGCCAGGTGTCCCTTGGGAATTCCTAAAGTGGATGCCTATCCCAAGTATGTACAAAAGTCAATATTGTATCTAATGGGCTATCCTTGGAGACACACTTTTAAATAAATGATTACCTTGTTGCGAGTTTCACTGAATTGCTAATTCGCAGGGCATTGTATGAATCAGGCCTTCAGGATAACCTTGGGCTGTTGTACTGTGACTGAGTGATGCTCTCCCTGCCTTTCAGGTGGAGACAGGCAGAGTTTGGACAGCGGCTACAGTAACAGAGATAGCATGAGGCTGGAGGACGCCATCCATCCCTACACAGGGCCCTTCTGTGGCCGAGCGCGGGTCCATACAGACTTCACTCCCAGCCCCTATGACTTGGACTCTCTGAAACTCAGGGTAAGGCCATAAGGGCCTGAATATTTCTTATACCTCCGGGGCTATTTTGATGTATGCTTGTGGTGCAGTGTCTGATCTCTGCTCTGCTGTTTCGAACACACAGAAAGGAGACATCATCCAGATCATCGAGAAGCCCCCAGTGGGCACCTGGACTGGCCTGCTGAACAGCAAGTTGGGCTCCTTCAAGTTCATCTACGTGGACATCCTGCCCGAGGAGACGAGCCTGCCCAGGAGGAAGCGCTGCCACAGCAAGAACAGGAGGCCCAAGCCCAAGACCCTGGAGGAGGTTCTGCAGAGGAACAACCTGGAGGTACCGGCTTTACTCAGGCTGCTGCGTAACCGTAGTCACTGGGAAAGAATGATCAACGGATCACAGGGTAGCAATGGCTGTATGGAGACTCATTGGTAGGAGTGGCCATAAAAAATGAAAAGCAATGCAAAAGCTAAAACAATGAATCAATCTCATGACCCTTGTGTGGTCATAACATCCAAACCTGCTCCATTCAATCATGGTCCATTGTAGCATGGATTCCTACTGAAAGAAATGAAGAAAATCGTGCCTAAAATTTGGTAATTAAACATTAACAGGACAGGACCCATTCTGAGCTCCGCAACACTGCTCATGCGTATACTGTGAAATCAAAAAGTGTAAAAATAAGGGGATTAACCAATTCTATCCACTCTTTATCCTCCTGCCCCTCCCTGTCTTCTCTTCTTTGGCAGGGACTGAACTCCATCCTCTCCATGCACGGCTTCAAGAGCCTGGATGATTTCAAACAGCTGAGTGAGTCGCACCTCAACGAGCTGAGCATCACGGACGCAGACCAGCGCTCTAAAATCCTCAGCGCTGTGGAGCAGCTCCTGGACTACGACAGTATGTCTCTTATCAATACTGCCCTTTAGTACCCCCTAGATATACTGCATGTACGTCGTCATTTCAAAGAATACAGAATTACATTGTTATATCAAGATCAGTATTAGCACAGTCTTTGCCTGGGAAGCGCTGTCTCATAAACTATAAGCTGCTTAAACACAAATGACATCCAGAACCACTCGGTGATAATGTATTGACTGTGCTTGAACTCCAAGAGCCACATGTAGAAATGGACTGCACAAGACCTTCAAAGCGATGCTAACGTGAGCCTTCTCGTATCTGTGGAGAAAATAACTGCGGTCAAAACCATTGTAAGCCTTTTGCCCAGTGGCTTATTGATCGCCTTAAATAATAAATGCACTGAATGCGTTTGTTGCTACTATATGGACTAGCTCCATCACCCAGATATTAAGTGCTGCGGTACAGTAAATGCATGCGCATGGGCACAGATTCAACCAAAAGAACTTTTTTGCCGCTGTCGAGAGTACACTCACACCCACACCCACATGATTAAACGACCACTTGTTTTTCCAAACAGTCCTAAGCCGCACACAGACCTGCATTCTTGTTTGATTTCCGCTTCTTGATACTTCTTTAACTGACATGTAAAACACTTTGCCATACCGTGGTATGAAAGGCACTCTATAAATAAAATACATTTAAATAAATTGAAATTGAATTGAACCAGTAGGACAGCATTAGCAGTAATAGGTACACTTCCAGTCCAGGCTAGATTTTCACGATCTGAGGGTACGCACAGTATGTGCTGCATGTAAAATTAATAAGATTTGTATGTAATGTCTCTTTCCTCTATCCCAGCTGGGAGCGACACTGAAGGAGACGAGGAGATTGGCTCCCAGAATTCGGACTTGAAAACAGACTCGGGCTGCTTCGAGAGCTCCGATAACCTGGAGAACGGGCGCGAGGAACCCGAGGCGGCGCCAAGGCCCATCGAGGAGCAGCTGCAGGGGCTGTCCATTGAGGAGAGCTCCTGAGAGAGGGAGCAGATGCTGCAAGCACAGAACCACCGCACAACCTCAACGGTTTGAAGCGTATCAAAAGACAGAGGCTGGATTTTATTACGTACTGTAGATTCTGGGGACAATGCAAATCAGAGACAACGTTTTTTTTTAATGGAATAATAATTTGTCACCAGGTTCTCAGTGCTTAATGTATTCAGTTGGCAGGCTTTACTGAATGCAGCTATAGCTCCAAACCCCCCAGCGACGCCTGTGTGAGATGTTAGGAGCTGCAGGCTATACACTGCTTCCTATAATGATATTGGAGTAAGATGATCAAGGACCTTTTGAAAGTACTTTTAACTTCTACTCTGGCCTCTGCTGTCGAGCAATCAAGACTAAAACAACACAGATCGGTCGATCTCCCAGAAAGGGAGAGATGGCTGCAGATTAGTTCAAATTTCTATCCATGTGCCACAGATTTACAGTTAAGAATATAGATATCCAACAGCTGCATGCTAGGAAGCAATTGGTCCACAGTGAACTAACTATAACACATCTCCAAGCAAACCAACGTGTGTGTGTTTTTTTTTTTTTTTTTTTTAGTATAACCCAAATGAATGTCAGAACGGTCATTTAAAGCATACAGAAGGCTAATGACCACATGCCTGGTAACCTAACAAAGGAGTATAGCTGTTGCTGTATCAGACTGATGAAAGGGGGCAAAAACTGTGATGTGACCAGCATGGTTTCACTGCTATTGAAACCCAGCGAGTATGCAGTAATAACAGTAGCTGAATAGCTCAACTGTTACTGCAGAGACACAGTGCTTTAGCTTAGCTGCCATGACCGGAGTATAATTACAGGGAAAGCGGGACATGCTTACATGCAGTACTTTATTATCACAGCCCAGCACAGCACACAGCTAAACACAACTGTATTAGAGCTCACAGCAATGTGATATTTCAACTGGGACAGGAACTGAAACTATTACATCTGGCTGTCATGGAAATGTAACGGAATGTATATATATATAGAAAACAAAAAGGTAAGCTACAGAAAGTTAAGTTGATAGATTTTATTATAGAGCTTGATCTATGCCACTGAGTAAAAACACTTTTTTTTGTCTCTTATTTTTTAACTTTTTTTATGTCAACGATAGCTATAGACTGCTAAGATGTTGATGCAACACAAAAAAATATAAAAGTAGCATATTGTGTGTTGAGAGGACATTTTATTAATAATAATAATAATAATAATAATAATTATTACATAAAAAGGTACACTGGACAAGATTGGGGCTATGGCTCCAAAGCAATGTTTACACCGTTTTTCCTGAAGAGACAAAATATTAACAATAATAATCTTAATGTTTATTGTTACTTTACTCGCAGTTTCCCCTCCATTTAGAAAGGGTGTATAATTTCACTGAAACAAAAGTAAACCTGACACGGTGTTCTGTAGTAAGCAGGGGTCTCCCGCCCTGGTCCTGGAGAGCTACAGGGTCTTCTGGTTTTCATTTCAACCAAGCTCTCACTTACTTAATCAAACCAGTTCTTGGTTTATTTAATCAAGATTAACAGGTGTTCCATTGATGACACAGACACCTCTAAAACCTGAGGATTTGGGGCTCTCCAGGACCACGGTTGGTGACCCCTGCGTAGTTTGTGTTTTAATTATTTGTATGTGTTATTCTTGTGATTGTATTTTTGTTTTCTTATTCAGAGAACCTTTTCAATAACTTTTTTTTACATTTTTGCTACCTTGAACTGTTTTATTGTTATTGTTTTATTTGTTCATTTCCTTTTGAATGTAGTATTTTTTATTGTAAATAATATAAATAAATAATAAAAAAACAATCACTCCAAAGAGGCCTTAAACAACAGCTAGTAAGCTTGCACATATCTAAATGAGTGAATGGTTTGGATAGCAACTAACAAGCAATGCCAGTTTATTACAATAACTAATTAAATACTTAGTAATAGAATCAATATTTATTAGTCAGATTTATACCCAGATGCAATCCGAAAGGTAAACAGAGGCAAAGAGAACAGAGAATTCAAGGCAGCTATCGTGTTCACTGTGGAGAATGTGGCAGACAGACATGCGGACATGATCACTACATTGAAAGAGGACTCCAATTACAAGCAACATTATCATCCAGATATTACTGCCATTATTGCTATGGAGACCAGGGCGATGCAAAGCCAGCTTACGGTTTCAAATGTGACGCGCTTCTGATTCTGAGCTTCAGTTGTTTAGTCAAAGGAGAAATAGGAGGGCTTTTCCCGGATCCATTACCCAGAGTTGGGTCCTTTTTGTTCCCTGGGGACAATGCTGCCTGGAAGGTGTACTGGTTGTAAATACCTGCCCGTTGCACCGCCCAATGCTAAACAAAAACTCTTCAATTATATTGACAGGTATTAACATGACATGACAGTTGTACTTCCTCACCCACAGGGCGGCAGCATCGCTAGAGAACTACAGTTCAAACGACTCTGAAGCCCTTCTTGCAGACAGGATACGGTTTAGTTTGTTGTGTTTTCTTTGGTTATTTCGAAACTGACTTTTAAAAAAAATATTACCGATAGTAAAACAATTCTTCACGAGAAACATGAAAATATAACATGTTTAAGATACTGATATGGACACCTGTACTGCAGCATTATTGTTAACTTTCAAATATGTTTTTATACAGGAGCGCACGGTTGACAGCTACAGGGTCTATGCAAATTACAATATGTAATGTTTTCACACAGCAGGTAGCTGAATAGCTCAGTTGCTAGAGCATGGGACTCGGATTCCCAGGTTAGTGGGTTTAAACCCATGTTAGGGGCATGTGTTTTCTTTTCATTTTCAGAGACTTTTTGACAGGTGTCAGTGGTCTGAAGCATGAAAAGAATAATAGAGGTTGATATTAGCTCTTATAGGCAATGCTAGATTCTTGCATGGAGCTGAGTGGTGCAGTATGATAATTCACAAGCATACTGTACTGTTCTCCTTGGAGTACTGGGTTCAAATCCTGGGATTCCTTCCTTTATTTTACACTCTCCTCCCTTCACAGGGCAGGTCTTCTTCTCCATCTGTGGAAACACAACCAACATCAATATTTATCTCAGGAACTCACCTGATTCAAACTGCCGTCTTCAGGGAGAGGCGGCCATGGGATTAGTTCACTGCACCACCAGCTCCCTCAGGAAGGTTGTGTTTCACACTGATTATATGGCAAACTAAACAAATGTTCGAAACAAAAAGGAATGAATTGCCTGGATTGAAACCTAGTGTTTCACAATTACGATAAGGTCAATTAACCCATTATTTGAAAAAGAAGGAATCACTCGGATTTGAACCCAGTACTCCAAGGTGAACATCACAATTGGCTCATGAATTAGCCCACTGTGCCATCTCACTTCCATGGAAAAGCTTGCTTTTCATTGAGTATAGGGGACATGAATCAATTATTTGAAAAAGAGAGGAATCAGCTGGATTTAAAACCAGTCCCAAAAGGACCAGCACAACACACTAATCAACTAACCCACTGCAGCACCTGTCTCCTTGAGACAGTCTGACAGGCTAGCAGTCTAACCTTGCATATGAGATTAACTACCCTTTTCAGAGACTGCACATTTCTGGAATTGAGAATCGTGAATATTATTGCACAATTGTAGAAGTTTCATGCCACTGAAGAGACGAGGGATTATCAAACCTATAACACATTAGGTCTACGAGGTAAATACCAAGGTATATGCTATGAGTGTTAATACTTCTATATATGAAAAAATAACCGTGCTAGCCTCTATCTATTTTTTATATTGTGTCCCTGATCAAGCTGTGGCTTCTGAAGCTGCGCAACAGAAGCAGTTCCACTTCTAGCTTGCAATGGTTCTTGGAAATATGCTGGATAGCCTAGAAATTGAATTTATGCCGTAGCAAGTGACCGACTTGATGGATCTTAGATGGGATCAGGTGGCGGCTGCTGCTGAATACTGGCACGAAACTGCGCTCATGCCTACACCTAGCGGACAGCCATGTTTTCCTACACTTGCCCAGTTTGACATTAATATATTCACTATGCCACACAACACTGCAAAAATTAGAAACAGTTTTTTTCTAAGATGAACCTTCTAAAAGCAGATGTAAGAAATTAACTGTCTACAGCCATACTGGATTGAATTCTGACTGCTGTTAAAAACAGCACCAGCTTCCAACCAACTAAACAAATGATCCAGTCTGCAACTGTGTCCATGTGTGGCCTTAAGAAGTAAATAAGACCTAAAGAAATGCAAGTACATAAAAAGCCTATTTTATAACGTATTTCATTGTTTCAGTGTTTTTAAATATCTGTAAAAATAGGAAAAACTGCAAGGCTGGAAAGCCTGCCGATACTCTTACAGCTGTAGAGTAGAGAAGACATTACCTTCTGCTAGTTGACTGCATTGTGAAGTTCAGAGCCTCGGCCTGGGTTGAGTTTTAACCACTTTCAGACTAGTTTCACATCAGCATGTGTCTAATAATTTACAGTTAGTAAATGAATGCCCTGATACAGGCTTGAAAACAAAAAAGATGCCAGCAACCCATTTAACACAGATTAAAGACAAGAGTATTTTCTTCTTTTAATTATTTAAACACACATCAATGAAATGAATCCTTCATTTAAAAACAAAAATTAAATGCAAGTGAGCTGTAAATAAAAAATAAAATATTAATTGTATACATAATCACAGTGTTATTACAAAGCAAAGTGAAGGTAAATTATACAAGTGATTTTTCTCTCTCTCTCTCTCTCTCTCTCTCTCTCATTTGCTTTAATTATAAATAACAAAAAGAATTACAAACCCTTGAATTGTTTGCATCGAGACTTGATTTTGGTCACTAGCACGTATATTCTACACCTGGAACAAAAAATCCTGAGGTATAGGGTTCATCCTAGAGGGATGGCTTTAGAGGGTGCACACTGTATTCACACTAGAAGAGTTGCCAGTGGCCAAATAGGCCACTCTTTTTAGTAACTGAGCAAAAACTAACTAGAGTTATGGGAGCAGTTTTCAATATTCCTGAAGATACCTGGTAATAAGGCTTAGGGTTTGGTTTTTAAGGTAGGGAAATAAAACATTACATTACTTGGTAACAGTGTTAATTATTGCCCAGTTAATATCCAAACCTTGTGTCTCCCAGAAAAGCAATGAAATCTTAGCTGCAGCCTCCAAAACAGCTTCAGTATTTAATCGGATTGTCTTTTTGTTTTTTGAAATTCTCTCTTTTAAAAGTCTGTCCAGTTATGTACTCATTTTGGTAATTTAAACTCTGCTTCCACCATCTGAAAATACTGTCCTAGGATTTAAGTGTGATGAAAATTGACCCTCCCTCAGTTCAAACCGATATGATCTTGGGCTGATGCAGATGGAAACAAACTCTGTCTCACAGACAGAAATGAGGCTCTCCGGTTCATGTAATCGATCCCCCATCCCAAACGTGATTACTGGTCTAATTATACGCAATAGGATACGTGCAGGTAACCCCGCTAAAAGGTCACCACAACACTCACAGGAACAAAAACCCTTGTGATGTTCAATTAACCGTTACCTGGAAAGTCCCTTTGTCACGTTAAACCGCTGTCTCAATACACAGCTGGTTTCTAGCAAATCAGTTAATTTATCAAATAACTAAGATAAACTAAGAATGTAGCAACATTGACTTGTACACCATTTTTAACCTTGCTTGACAAAAATAACACTGCTAGGAATGGCCCAGAGCCAGTCTTGCAAATCTTTTTTCGGTTCAGTACGAGGACAAAAGACAATTAAACCTGTTCTCTAAACAGCACATTATTCAGGCTGCATTCCACCCAGATTACAGATAGCTCAGCATTTCCTGACCGGAGAGGTCTGATTTATTTATTTATTTATTTTAAAACCGTCATGTGTAGCATGCAACAAAATTCCACATTTATTGTTTGCCCAGATCTACACTATAGATTTTACATCCCTTCCCTCTGCGACAAAAAATGGCTTTTAATATCGAGGTCATGCTGCCACCAAAGAAACGTTCTCCGAGGGAGTTCCAAACAACCCCCAGATTGAACTGCAGAGGCTTCTTCAGAAATGTTCTAACTGTGTGAAACATGGGATAGTGCAGCTTCAAATAAGGCACAGGTACAAACATATAACATACACTCAAAACAAAACCCTCCTTGTTAATGCGCCCTTCTGCAAAAATGCTGGTGCTCTGATTGAATGAATAGCATACTCTTGGCACCAATAGGATCCAACAAAACTTGGGAGTGAAAATGCTAAATTGGCCCTTCAGGATTAGAATACAGAAATGTAATAAGGCTGAAGTCCTTGTTTTTTTGCTGTTGTCCTTCAACTTTGCAGAGGAGTGAAACAGCAAACACACAAAACAAACCAGCCCATCGTAGTTATGTAGCAAAACATTGTACAGTATTGCAATGAAAACTATGAAAGGTAACCTCCACAATTACAACACTAAAACACAAACCCTATTGTCCATAACCAAGCAAGCTACAAACCACACAGAGATCAGGATTGGAAGTCAAAGAGTTGACCAAAATAAAATAAAACGCACACATAGTGCCACAGTTGTCAAATACCTTAATGGTTTTGCATAAGGGAAAGAAGAAAATGAGGGTAATCTTCTTGCAAGTCCAATAAAAATATCAATACATGTTACAGCAACACAGTTGTCATTGGAAAGTATTGAAAGACACAATCGTGCTACTTTAAGGAGACTGGATGTGCTCTCCAAGGTGACTTTCTCTATAAAACACATCGCCTTCATTAATGAACTTACAAGAGGTGCTACTGTGGCATTATGCCATGCACTCCCATCACTGCTTTGAAAATGTAATCTTATTCTGTGCAAACAGTGATTCAGGTATTTCATTAAGTTTTCTTAGCAAGACTTTTCTAGGAGCAGATGACCAAGTACTGTACTTCATGTCAGGTATGTTTTTAATTTTTTTTTTTTTGTATAAATTCATATTAAGAGTAAACCTGATTTCACCACATATCTCAATAAAGTAAACAGATCAAAAAAGACAAACAAACAGAAATAATTAACAGCAACAACACTTCAGAACAAGCCATCGACTAGCAGTTGTCTGCAAAGCTGTCAGGATATCTTCTGCCTTTGAAAGGGTTTGGAGTTTTTGTGTCCCGTGCATGGATGGAGTTTCATTTAGCCTCTGAGGTCATATCCTTCAATCTATCCCAAAACAACTGTCGGGCCCCCAGCTTGACCAAAAAAAAAAAAACACACCTTCATTATTTCTCAGTGACATAGAAACCTGCGCAATGCACCGAGAGGATAAGCAGGAATGCAAGGCCCCACTGATTGACGGGGACTGGCCGATCGGGCGGAATGAGAAGACGAGACTCACAAGAGTTCTTCGGTTTCCCGTTTAAAGGCAGAGTTGCAAACGAAGATTTTTTTTTTTTTTTTTTCGTGTGTTCGTTCACTTCCACAGAATGAATCGTTATTGTTTAATACTGCAGGAGAAATCGTTCAGGGCATTCCTGCCCTTTTGGAGACTGGCCAAGCCCAGCCTGCTGTTAGAAGGCCTCCTCCAGCACCGCGGTGGTCTCTGCCGGGTCTGCTGGGGGCGGTGTGGGCGGCTCGCTGGGAGGGGGCTTGTTTTCCAAAGGGGACAGCTTTTCTACCACGTCCCCCTCCGTCTCCGGTGCTATGCTGGACTTCACATCATCAGGGGTGTGCTCGTTGGGAATCAGCGGTGCCGTGGTTTTCTGCAGAGAAGGAACACATATTAGATTAGCAGGCCTGCATAGTATGGTCTATTGTCTGAAAATAACTGCCAGAAATTCCCGCGTTCAGCCTCCGCTCTGCCCCCAGGTTACCGTATGTGAAGCTAGGCCAAATGTGTCTCCTTGTTTTAACTACAAAAGTCAGTCATAAAATCTCTCCCACAACCAAGTGATTTATTTTTTCTACCGTAACTGTTTAATTCCTCTCTGCAAGTTTGCCTTTGCTTTAAAATAGGAGTCAGGTGTTGAAATATTAGGTAGATCAACACGCAGGGATGGCAATAAGACTCCCATTGCATAGTAGTCTGATCCATTCCTGGTTTTACTAAAGACACACCTTAGCTAGTTACTTATACAATGTGGCTAATCAAGCTCGTAGTAAAACCTGGCATGGGTGACACTGCTGTGCAGTCCCTGAACCCAGTCAAGCAAACAACCATGCTCTTCACTGTGACGGACAGCCCGGGCTCACTTACAGTAGTTTGTGGGTTCTCCTTATTGTTCTTGGAGGCTGGTATTGGGACAGGGGCCAAGGCCAACTCTATCAATTCCCCACGCCGGTCCAGAGCACTACGAAAGAAAGAAAGAAAGAAAGAAAGAAAGTTCAAGTTGCAGTAATAGATTACTGGACAATCAAGGCATTTCAAAATACCCATCCCAAACATACAAAGAAAATTTAAAGTCTTGAGACAATACATGTATTAACCATAAGATATAATATGATATGATGAAATCTCCGATCATATTTATTTTTCATAAGCCTCTCAATTGTTATAGCATATATAGGGCTCTTCACGTGATGTCCCTATAAAGTTATATTGAGCCGACTCTGTTTCTTAATTAAACTCTTGGAAAAGCATTAATCGTGAAACAAGATCACTTTTGTTTCTTCTCACGTAACTTGAATGAGACTATGATTCTGTTTCATTGACAATGTACTAAAAAAAAAGAAAAAAAAGGCAGCTCTTATTTTTAATTCAAGACAAACACAAAAAGCGAGTTCAGTTAAATTGCTTTTCCTGGATTTAAAATCTTAATGACTCGTTGCAAAAATCTTAACTTGTTTTGCAAATAATAGTTTCCTCTTAATTACGATTTAATTAGAATCAATGTAACTTCACTCGCTGTTTGCGATTGGTTTGAATTGCAAGTGATCTTGTTTTACAATCAACACTTTTCCAAAAGTTGAATTGAATGGAGTCGGCTCAAAAAAAAAAAAGGTTAGAGCACCTAAGCTCTAATACCAAAGTAAAGCAGAGTTCCTCTTGTTTTCCAACAGCCCCATACCAAGTGTATTACTGAGCTGGTTCAGACTCACTACAGAAGGTACATCTTCCACTGCAGCCATACCAGACACAGGAATGAGACCGGGCAATACCACAGACAGACCAAGTGTTTCAGACTCCCTTACCTGGGGTGCATTGGCCCGCACAGCACCTCACAGCAGTTTTTCATGATGTTTCAGACTCTCTTACCTGGGGTGCATTGGCCCGCACAGCACCTCACAGCAGTTCTTCATGATGTTTCGGTGGCTGTAGGGGTTCTGCACCCGGTTCTTCCCTGACCACGAGCCTTTAATCTGAAAGAGCAAGCAGAGCCTTGCAATAGCAAACAGCAGCAATGAAATGCAGTGAAGAGAACAAGCATTAAAAAGATCACGCAATTGTATTACTATTATTATTTCAACTGTCTTCATTTACGATCCAACGAGAACACAAGCTCATTAGAGTTAGTTATTAAGCAGTGCTTCAGGCTGAATTTAGTGCAGTGGCTCTCGATTGCAATCCGTGTATTTACTTCAAACAGCACACAGTGGCTGCTGTGTTCAGCTGGAAGAGAGGCCGAGCCAAACATTTGGTTTTCAATGAACAGCAAGGCTTTACAATTATTTTTTAATTAAGCAAGAACACCAGACACCTTGGGCAACTCCTGCCAGAAAACTGACTGTGAAGCACATCAAGACAAAGCAACTAACTTGTAGTATGATGAGACCAACGATCGAGCGGTCTCAGGTATTGTAAAACACTACAATTGTTTTTGTGCTTGAAGATATTTCTTAATATTTTACATTCTGTTGTTGACGTTGTTAGAGTAGTCTGGAGCACACAAGGCCACAGCGTAAGCATTATATAAAAGGGGCTGGTTGCACAGACCTGGAGTAGAACTTAATGTATCTTGGACTAGCTTATGTTGCCTTGACGTAGTGCAGTGGTCATTTACAAACCATGTATTACTGTAAAAAACATTTATTACCTCTGTAAAAGTTATGATTTTAGGATTAGCAGTTATCTAATGGTTTAGACCACAGAATCTGAAGTTTATTCGTTACTGTTAATTCCTTTTTTAAGGTGTATTAGAGCTGTGACCATCTGAAGGTGCCCTTTAGTCCAGCGTTACCTTCAGAGTTGGGCCATGCTAACTGCAGGAATACAGGCAGCTATTGATTGATCTATTAATAGAGTCACAAGAGCTGGACAGGAGAGCTGAACAAACACACAAAAGGAGGGGGAGGGGGTAATATTTGCACAATGTGTGTTTTCCCATTCCTAATTATTTCCTTTATTAACAATAGAAATCTTCAGGGCAAAGTCCTATCAATCTTAACCAAGGAACATCAACATTGAGAGCCCAAACAGTATTTAACAGACGGTACTGTAGTGTTTGTTACACCGCTGAGTTAATGACATCAGCAGACTTGTCAACTCTCCCTTATTTGCCGGGACTTCCCTGTTTTTTTTGGACACTTCTCCTGGGTCAGATTTTCTCCCGTATTTTGTGGTCTGTGGTTACTGCAATTTCAAGCATCGTTGGGCAACCACTTTTCTCAGATAATCCTAAGCAACGTTGGAAAAAGGCAGACTTTCTGTAAACTATGCAGGACTGATTTTAACAGTGGGACATGGGAGCAAGACTGATGTTTCTGGTAAGCGCAAGAGATTACAAAAACACCAAAAGGCCAGCGACACTCATGTGTGCAGTGTAATGAATAACGTTGCATACCCCGCTGTTGTGTATTTTGGCTTTTTTTAATATATTTTTTTTAATTTAGAGATTTTTTTTCTTGTTATAAAGTAGGTGCCACAGCTCGTCCTTTGATGACAAGGTCAGTGTGCACCACCAAACTCAGCCTTCGGTGTGTTGCGTAATGAAAGTAACAACGCCAACTGTGTATGATTTGCGGTCGTGCAAAATCAACTGCACTGAACCTGTTTACAAAGCATTGGCTGCTGCCAAATCAACCACCTGCAACCACAGTACAATAAGAACCACAGGGGCCAAGAGAGAATCGGATTGGGAAGCATTGCATGGTTGTTTTTCTGTTTGATATTTTTCCTTTTAAAAAGCAATTTGAAGGAGCAGCGTATCAGTCTACCAGGAATGGTTGTATGCCTTCGTCTTATGTAGGTATTCACTTCAATTCAGGCCACTAAGATTTAGGTTTACAAAAGCTCCCTTATTTTGAAAACTCAATGTTGACAGGTATGTATCAGACTAATGTGGAGATGGGTCGATCATAGTGTCATGCAGTTTTCACTATGTGTTCACTACAGTAACGTTTGTTAGTAAGCTAGTTCCAGACAGTTAACTGAAAAAAGTGCCCCTTAAAATAAAGCATGAAACCGATTACTTGCCCATTGTAACAAATGCTACATTTTTCTGGAATGGGCCCTATAGTACTCTTGCATTGCTTCAGATACCGATTTCATGTAGAGCATTTGTATAGGACTAGTGTGATCAATATTACATTAGGAAACAGAACCATTACTAGGCATTGTATCGTGCCAACAGTAAAACAGACAAGAGGTTTCATCAGCAGAATTGAAAGCACTCACGTCTTCGTTGGTGGTTTGATTGAGCGACACCAGGTAGGTATGAAAGCCTGTGAGTCCCACCACAGACCACAGCGTGAAGAAGCAGACCACGACCTCCAGGACAGTGGGGGGCAGTTAAGGGAAACAGTCATTAAAAGCATTAGGATCTGGGGAAAGCAAAAACAAGTCCTACAGAAAAGCGGATGTAGCTCAATTGGTCTGGACGCAAACGTTTAAGGAACATCCGCACATAACCCTAATCCTAACCTTCAAAATCACAATTAAACCCCAAACCAACAACCTGCTCTTGGCCGAATATCAAGCGAGTCGTTCAAGACGGCTCTTTTTCCTGTAACAGGAATGTTAAATACTTCTGATGGCTTAAAATCACCAGAGGAGAAGCTCCATGTGGTCAAGGCCATGACTTTTGGACATGCATCTATGTCACAAAAACTACACTTTCTCCACCCCTCTCCTCTTTGGCTAAAGCACTAGTAACGACCCCTCCCCCTCCCCCTCCCCCTCCCCCTCCGCTATTTACAGAGCTTGGAACCAGACACAACATAGACAAAGTTTTCTGTTTTTCTGCCAAATAGGAAAATCAATATAGCAGGAGAATAGAAGAGCCTTCTGGCAGGACAGCTTAAAGCATGCAAGGGAACAACACAGCCTGTCTCTTTCACGATCTGTCTCAAACCTGCAAGCACAGCAAAGCCCTCTAATAAAAGGGATTTATTACACATATCTGTTAAAGGATATGTTCCAGGGGTGTCTTTGAGGGTGTTGACAAACCCAGAATCCACCGAGCCTGAAAAACAAGCAGAGTGCAATCATTTAGTGATGCAAGTGCACCATAGTAAAAGCATAGCAAAGTGTAATAAAGCATAGGCAATGCATGGTAAAACATTGTTAAGAATAGGGGGGTATGGTAAAGCATATTACTAAACATGGCACACAAGTGTAAACTATGGTAAATGCACAGCATAACCATGGGAAAACTGCAAAAATACTGTGCAAAAATACCATGGTCAACTTTAACAAGGGCAGGCAGGCACACCCACAGTTTCAATCCCAATCTATTCCTTCTCAAGAGACTGTGATGTCCAGCGATTCAGAGATATGCAGATTGGGGTTTCAGATTAATTGCAAGGAACACGTGTCTAAATTAAGAATACAGGCCCTAAAATAATTAGCTTAAACTAAAAATAAATGTCTTGAATAATAGACAGACTCATACAGAGACAAAAACGGTTCGATTCAGATGTGGACCAACACAGAAAGGTCTGGAGTACAATGGTGGAGCAACTCCTGGCTGCAGGACTTCTAAACACATGCACTGCTGAAGGAGCTGCTCTTATCAGCTGCTGTTGAGCTTGTCCATTTACATCCCTTGGGTTCGATAGGTATCTATGGTGCACCGTGGTTTAGCTTTTCTTTATTTACCTGCAATGCAAATAAGTGGTTTCAAAGCACCTGCTTCCTGTTATAGCAGGCCTGGCGGTAGAGTGTACGCTGGGGGGGGAGGGCTGGCGGTAGGTGATCCAAGTCATACAACCTCTGAAATCTTCCAGAAATAACGCATACTATAGTTTCACTTTTGTGTTCAGCTTTACTTATTAATGATTTGGGATCTGAACTGGGGGGGGGGGAGCACGACCCCCTAAGGCCCCCCCTTGGCGTCGGCCCTGTGTTACAGTATATTTAATGCCACATGTGTTTTTTTTATTTTACTTTACATGAAAGAAAGGGCAAGGAAACTGAATTCAGACTTTGTGTTTTTTAGCACATCAGTCTGTAGTGCCTCTGCCCACAATGTATTTGCTTGCAGATTTATTCATGACACAGTCGTTAAAGGAGCCCTGTACTCACGCAGCACCACGTGGACGATGTCGAAGGTGAAGATGTAGATGGTGAGGAGGGACAGCGAGAGTGTGAACAGGTAGAAGTAGCGGTAGTTCCTCTTCCCAACGCAGTTTCCCACCCATGGGCAGTGGTGATCAAAACGCTCTGACAAACACAAAACTTTAAAAGTTAGTATGGGAGACATAAATGCATAATGATCTCATATGAGGATGCCACCCACCATATAAAGCAATGGAAAGAAATTGAAAAAAAAATATCAATGAACATATGTCCAAGACTCCTTTTTTTCATGAAAGGGTTAAAAGGCACAGCCAGGAACAGATGAGGAATGAGTCACTGGGGAAGTAAAACAATACTATAAAATGGCAGCATTTGTTGTAAATTTGATGACAAATGCAAAGTCACAATGACAATCTGGATTATCCAGGTTAGAAACAAAGAGGGCTGCTATTCAGCTTTTGGCCACAGGGGGAAACAAATCCCAGAGACAATGTACAACAACAGACTACCTAAAAAACTATTTTGGTTGCTTCAGAGGATTAGGAATGGTGTCACTCCAGATTGTGACAGCCGACTACAATACATGCACAGCAGCAGTAGAAGAAACCGGTTCTCCGGGTTCCAGGCCCGTGACGGAGGCGGTCGGCTCTGAAAGCTACGACTCACCGACACAGTTATCACAGATCCCGCAGTGGGAGGCGCGGGGCGGACGGAAGATCTTGCAGGTGTAGCAGTACTTGAGCTTCACAATCTGGTTATTGATTTGAACGTTTCTGATCCGGGGAGGCGGGCGCTGGCCAGCTGGGACGTTCCCATTGGCTGCTTCTGTAAGAAAGACACACAAACAAAACACGGTTCAGCCAATAGGAAGACATCCGCTCTGGTAAAATGGTTTGTTTGTTTTACATGAGTATTAAATGTGTACCATTTTCACGTCAATGTTACAAATTTCATAAGGAATGGAAATATTATCAGTGTGTTTTCTTTTAGGAAAACTTAAAAGTGGTACCAAAGATGCATTCATGATGCATTTCACCACTTCAAGTTGGGCCTCTCCAGTCACATTTGATTGCTAAATATTTGAATGATTAGAAGGAAAAATAACTTTCCCAACAGGTGTTTCACAACCATGTTTTTAACACAGAAATTCCAGGAAGTCTTTTAACTTTAGTTGCACTCTGTACCCACAGAGCTTCAGGGATGGGCCGGACTCATAATAAACACAAGCATGCTTTACATTCTGCTAGTCCAAAGGGTACAATTTGATTAGCAGTTACGTCACTGCAGACATTCATGCAAAACTATAACCCTGTCACCTTGAATGACTCAAATTATTGTTTGCCCAAGCTCTGCTGTCGGTAGAACTGAACACATGACATATTTACCAGGAAAGTACTGTTCAGTGTTATGACCACCATAGATAACCACCACTAAATGTGAACACCCCTAAAATAAGGACTCAAGACATAATTAAAATCTCTTGATATAAACACACTACGTGACTAACCCCCTCTGTGTTTCTGCTGATCAGCAAGTCAGCAACCTGTAAATTATCAACTCCTAAAACAGACCCTTGGCCTACTGTACACAGCTTCCCAGAGGAGATGGGCCCCAGCTGCACAACCCATGGAGATGGTGTGATTCTGTGGAGCGTTACCTGTGCATGAAGGCTTTGACAAAATCTATTACTCTGCCAATCTGTTTCCTCTTGTTGCCATCCATGAAGAAGTGCACACATTATATTGCGAGGGAGGTGACAACAGCAGCTCCCACTAGCTCAGTGTAAATGAAACTGCATCAGATGAACCCGCCCTCCTCGGAGGACTTGCTTACCGATCTCCATCTCGATGAAGGTGGCCTCATCGGGCAAGGCTCTGGGCAGCACCCCCGGGTCACTGAAGCTGGTGCGCAGCAGCGTTGCCATGACAAAGAAGAACAGGACGATGGCAAAGACGGGGATGGCTGGGGACAGGTGAACTGCCAGGTATGGACACCTGAAAACAGGAGAGAGAGAGAGAGAGAGAGAAACAGCTTGAAACCAGCCCATGCAATACACAGGAGAACACCATCAACACTCCTCATTTGCACTGTAATATTAGTGTATATTCATACTCAACTTAATTAGGGAATTCACTTAGAGACACTGAATTAAGCAACACTAACACCTTCGTGTCCTGCTGGTTCAAAGCAAGTATTTAAACAATCTACTTGTTATACACAACCCAATACAGCACCTTTAATTTTGATTTGAAAAGTACTGCTCCACCTTAACAATAAAAAAAACTGCCTTTTTGCTCTGCTGAAATCAGATCCTTCAATGTTAATTGCATAGCAGCAGCAAGTACTGGCAGAGCAGGCGATTCTCTAGCTAGAAGCGGCAGACAGATGGTGGCTTTGCAGGTTGCTTGGACCGGTCCCAGTCACCCACTGCATGCCAGACGGGCAGCGTCATGCCAATCAGCATTGCGCAGGGGCAAAGCTGCCCCCTGCACGGGCGACCCCCACTGTTCCTGGAAACACAACAAGAGCCCACAAGGCTTCCCAACTGGAGGAAATAAAACAGAATATAAAAGGATACAGGTGCAGCTCCCCTCTGAATGTACCTACTGAAATGGAGGGGGGGAAGGGTCAAACCAATTCCATATTATCCACAGAATCGTTTCTCCCTGATTAAAAGGGACCTCGATTTGTTATAATTTTTTTTTCAAGGATGGAAATAATACTCCAATTGCATTGCAGTTTCATCCATTCCAGGTTTTAACATGAGCTTGATTAGCCACAGTGTATAGATAACAAGCGCAGGCGTGTCTTATTAAACTCGTAGTTTCAGTCCATCAATTTTCACAGGTTCTTAATATTGTTGTGAAAATGTATTTTGCCAATATTTGTCAACCGGTTGTTTTGTAGAGCGTTTACATTTACAGAATGGGTTTGCATGTGGAATGTGAAACAGAAATCACATTCCACATGCATGCAAACCAGACACAAGAAAACAGCCAGGACAAATGCCTAAAATATCCTTGACTGTGGCCTTCAGACGAATCCCTGTCTGTGTCAGAGCTTCGGTTTTGGCTCTCGTCCAGCTCACCCTGGATCCTGGCAGCGAAGAAAAACTCGTTGCAGGAAAAAAAAAAAATGCTGAACTAAAGGATTTCAGCATCACTGCTTCTGAAAGGGAAGGTAAAGTACAGGCCTTGCTTTTTCAGGTAATTCCAGTTACCACACTGACGGTAAATGAGTTACAAAGCCCAGCGCTTCCCAGAAACCCCAGTGAGTCTGGGCAACTTGTTGAGTTAAGTGCTGCAGAATGCTGCTGGACAAGTCCGGCAACCATGTGCAGCTATTAGTGCAAGGGCTCGATGGTGCTCAAAAGCATGCTGTTTTCATCTTCAATAAAATCGATTCTGATCATACTGCACATTACTGACAAGAAAAATAATAATAATAATAATAATAATAATAATAATAATAATAATAATAATAATAATAATAATAATAAGGTCTTAGTCTAGGGATCTCCATTCCTCTATATAGTGTTCTCAGGCCACTGTGCATACCTGGATCTAGTGTTGGGATGACTTTCACTTTCAAATATTACATATTTATAGCATTACATTATTATTATTATTATTATTATTTATTTCTTAGCAGACGCCCTTATCCAGGGCGACTTACAATTGTTACAAGATATCACATTATACATTATTTCACATTATACAGATATCACATTATTTTTACATACAATTACCCATTTATACAGTTGGGTTTTTACTGGAGCAATCTAGGTAAAGTACCTTGCTCAAGGGTACAACAGCAGTGTCCCCCACTGGGGATTGAACCCACAACCCTCTGGTCAAGAGTCCAGAGCCCTAACCACTACTCCACACTGCTGCATTTGTGGGCATACGTGTAAAAAAGACGAGCCATGCTCTTTACCCGATTCAGAAAGACGGGACAGCGTAAAACTCTGCAACATTCTTTCAAACACATGAAATGTTCTGTTTGAGTGATTGCTTGTTCGAGACCACTGTGCCACACTGCTTACAGCTTCTCCTGTGTGCTGTTTTCATAATGCCCACTACAGTAAACATACTGATAGCGAGTGCGATCACTTCTGACACTTCCACCTTACCTTTCTTAATAAGAGCATTATCCATTACTGTTAAGTTATGTTTAAAGTGTGTGTTTGGCCTGTCGTTCTACAGCTATGCCCATTTTTGTTTAGAAATTCAGGAGAAAAAATAGACTTGTTTTCACAACAGAAGACCCTAAACAAAATGGCAGTTAATACATAACCTTGCTTCTAAAACTCGTTTTACCTCTCTCTCACAGTGGTTCATTTTAATAGGAGTGCCAACAGTGGTTTCTGTTGGGGCTGAATCGGACAGGTGCAGGAGCACAAGGCAGCTTTCCATAAGTGTCAACTCAGAAAGGCTTCTTCACGTGCAATTCAACTGCCCTTCCAATGTGCATCTTAGTTTCAATATTCCAGCCCAGAATTTGTAATAAAGTCCCAGATTATTCTTACAGGTTTTAATGACTCTGAATTTGCATTAAATATATTATTTTGTATCTGCTTAATATCCCACTTTTTGGGTTTTTTAAAATCGAGATTTAATCCGAATTCCACCTTGTTCAGGTTTGCTCAAAGACTGCCCCCAAAAAGGTCAAACATGCCGATTAAACATGGCAGAAATGATCGAAAACAGAAACAGTCATACATGATGATCAAGGACACAAAACTGGATAATAAACACTTTTTCACCCATGTGTTTTCACCCATGAAGTAGTTAATGCAATGTCAATTAGGTACTGTATTAGGCATTTTATGGTAACGGTCACCCTTGTGTGTAATAAAATAATGCCCCCATCGCCCCAGGACACTGTTATAAAGGCGATGCTTCCCTAAAAGGCACTTCTACCCTGTAAACTTCATCAGCAGGTCGTTTCTGAGCTGGTCTGCAGCCTTTGTGAGGGTTCTATTAATGTTGCTATGGTTACGTTTTTGTAACAGGCACGGGGCTATTTACCTAGATAAGGCCGAGAGGTATAGCACCATTCAATGCTGCTCAACCAAAAGCCTTTATGAATTGGGAGTCATTTAACCACAGCCAACCGAAATAACAGAAAGCAGTTGGGAATGTAAACGACTGCTGAAATGGTAAGAGTGCTACCTGTTTATTACATTGCAGGGAGCTGCAGTGAAGAGACTATCTGTATTCCATTTTATATAGAATGCAAATGGCACATGGGGCTCATGGGAGCCATGAATCTGCATTTTAAACGTATAACAAGGAAGCACTGTAGTACTGCAGTGCACGGTGTATCGAGGCAAAAATAAACGGTTGGCACTACAGCTTCCTTAAGAGTCGCTCTGCATCAGCCAACTGAACGGCTTCCCTTCCTGCCTGCTGGGCAGCTTCGTCTGTCTCACCATGCAAGGGGACAGATTCAGGCCAGGGAATTATTACAGAGGGGCTGGGCAGTCACATGGGCGTTTCTTGTAGGAGCTGTCAGCAGGGGTGGAGAGCCAGAGAGGGCAGGAGCCACAAGAGACCTGACCGTTTCTGTGCGTCAGACAGAATATACAGCTAGAGCAGCCGAGCAATGCTGGGACTCAGCCGGTAATAAACAGGACCCATCGCCGCTGAGCGCGAGACACAAAACCAATGAATGAATTAGCATTCCGTCAGGGGTAGAGGAAAGCAGAACACAAGCAATTCAAGCACGTTTTGTGGAAATAATGGAATGCCAGTGGCTGCCACAGTTGCAATAAAGCTACATGATTCATTACAGTGCTAAATGAGCTGATGCAGATCAGTTCCATATTGCATAAATTCAACCAACAAAAATGACAACGTTGGTCTAGCATAGGAGGCTATGGGGTCCATCTGTAGCCAAGTCTAAATTTCTTTCTGTCTTTTTTTTTTATATAAACAAAAATTGGCAAATTGCTAGTGCAAACAAAGCTTCATTACTTCAAATCTGCTGCTTATTAAAATCGCTGCTCTAAACAGCTGCGGCCGGTTTGTGCTGAGAACACCAGTTTTACAAATCTGCATGCAGCACATGCTGTCCTTTGGCAGTGCACAGTTGGATTTAAACACCAACATGTTCAAGTTTGGAAACTAGTAACTAGCAAAAAGAGCTGTGCAATAAATTGAATCCAATACAGGTGCCATACTTACCTACCTACTAAACTTAACTCATTCATAGCGTGTGAAAACTAAATAGGCAAGTACCAGATTTAAAAGACTTCTCTGATAGACAATATTTAATTTCTTGTCTGTTAGTCACTATGCAACTGATATAATAGCCAGTCTGATGAATATTCTACCCAGTACACTGAAGGATAAAACAGGAGTAAATATATATTTAAATTTTTTAAGCAAGTAAAAACTTTGAATCGAAATGATTCGGATTCCAGAAATCAAGGCATTACTCTTGTATGACAGTTGCGGACTTGGTACGCAAGGTGCAATAAAAGTGTGTGTTTAATAAAAACTTTGTACAGTAATTGGGTGATCCTTCAATTCGGTGTGCAATGGACTTGGTACTAGATGGCACTATGCAGATCTTAGACCATCGCCTCACTTCCAGTGCTCAGGGCTGTTTGATTTTGAATTGGTAGTGGACAGGATTTCTACTGGCTTGCATGAAATTAGTTTAGACTAAAGAGCTTTAGTGCACTTTCATATGCAGAGGAAAACAAGACGTGCAAACCTCAATGCGTTCTGATGCACACAGATTGAAAAGACAGCTTGTGTGTGGGATTTTCATGCATAAGGTTTTACTTGCTTCGGTCAGGAAAGCGTATCCTGATGTGTTTTTATATGTAATCACTGTTCTTCCACCCTGCTGCCCTCTGGCTGCAGGGTTAGATAACCAGGTCCCATCTCCCCTCATTTCAAAACAGGTAATATTGAAAAGAGCGACAGATCGAGCATTCCTGTCCCCGGTGCTGCTGGCTCTCCTGCACCCTGCTGACCCTAATCTAATAGAACGGTGCTGACACACACAAAGACACGCTCTGCTTGCAGATTGCCGCAACCTGATTTAAAAATCATTTCCTCGGGGAGACAGGGTGACACACTGCCCTTCGCCGTGCAACTTCCAGGACTCGGCTGCTTCTCTGTTAACCGCTTCGCTGCTAGGGAAATGCGGAACAAAGGATGTGTTCATTGAAGAAACAGTTCAAAATCTTTAAAGGCAGCCAGAGAGGGGGTAAGAACCTGTGATCATACGACACAGGCTGAAAGAAGCCAGTATGAAAGGGTACCGAGGCCCCATCTCTCAAGCAATCCTTACAACAACAAAAAAAAGATATAAATGTTAGATAAGCTAATTGCATTTGTAGAGTGTATGTGGAGTGAATAGGAAAACTCCAATTGCAACCACCCTCTAAGAATACATGTTGGCAGCTACATGTAGTTTCTGAACCGTACTGGAGCAGTTATAGAATCACACGCCTATGCCAAGGTAAAGACTAGAAGCCTCTATTCATATTTGTATCGTTTCCATTTGGTGCTGCTTTTTAATGTTATATCCCGAGCCTTACGGAAGTTCATCTGCAAATCTCAGATCAGCAGATCCCTTCACATGGAATCTGCACTACTTTAACTTTCACATCTGTCAACATCTGTGCTCAGCTACTACTGGACAAATTCAGCCTTCCCCAGAAACTTTGCTCATTTAATTTGCAGCCGCTGTTGACGTCTTCTTTTCTCCGGTTCGAAGGCTCCCATCCAATTCAGAGGGGGAAAATGAAATCCCTTGCAATCCCAATTTGTTTATTCCAAACGCGGCTGCCAGTTGGGACTTCATGCAAATCAGCTCAATTAGAGGTGCATAAAGAGGGACCTCAATGTGGTTTTACCCTCCTTGATGACAAACTGCATTTCAGTCATCTAGCACTCATTTTAGAAGGTGTTAGTTGTTTAAAACACCCAAGGCTTTCACACAGATAGAGACTGGACCGTGTAAACCAGAGTAAAGCAATTTACAACAAGGCATGAGTTAAATCACCAAGCCAATCTTAACACTGCTTGACATTTAGTTATCCCAAACCTCCATGCACGTGATAACGAGTAAGCAGATGTCATTTTAATTGCTCTTTTACAGTTCCCTTACAAATCTGCCAACCCTAACTACTCCCTGTCTGTCTCTACATGTAAATTCTAAACCTAACCTATCATCACCATTCAGGAAGCCTCACTGCCGGCAATAGCTGAGAAACATTCAGATAGAACAATTGCAAACATCATACAGAACGATTGCAAACATCATACAAACTCTCTCTCTGTTAGAAAGGGAATTCCACTGGTTTGAAGACATGGTCCAGTAAAGCACTGCAGACCTAAAAACCAGACAGCAGTGCGGCTCTTCATTTACTGTGCAATCTACCAGAAAGCTGTCATTACTGTACAAGTAGTCCCTGATTGGCCACTGAGTTAATGGACATGATGCATCAACTGCACTGGAGCCACAAAGGACAGCTTTCCGAGGGGCAGGGCTGAGGCAATTAGACAGAGCCCCAAGGTAAATCCTGCTACAGCTGCAAGGGACTTCAGTCTCTACTGATGTCAGCGTGGCAGCTTCCAAGAGCACTAATTAAACTCATCCCCAAAATAACAATGAATTCTTTGATCACCAGCCCCTGTGAGACTGTTAGCGCTGTGTTCCACATAGAGAGGATTCTAATGCACTGTACCCTGGGCTATGAGCCCGAATGAAGGGACTGGCTGATACTACCTTTGTCCCCAGAGTCTCCTACACTGGGGCTATCCATTTGTTCCAGTAAAGGAGGCAGATTCGCTGTTTCTAATACACAAAACATATACCCAACTATCCAGGGATGGAAATAAGACTCCTATTGCATAGCAGTTTCACCCATTCAAGGTTTTATTACAGACTTGATTTGTCACAGTTTATAGATAGCAAGTTCAGGTGTGCATTACTAAACCCATACTGAAACCAGGAGCGAAACAAACTGCTAAACAATGGGAGTCTTTATTTCCATCCCTGCTGTCGCCTGGTAGCCAATGAACACATATAGTACCTCCATATCCATGACCTTTGACCCATCTGGTCTTACATTATCCTGCTGCAAAGCAATTAATCAACATAGCACTAAATCTGCTTGAAATGTGTTTATACCCACAGCAGAGCTCTGCAGAATGCTTTACAAAACCCTCATTTTAGACAAAAGTGCTAAACTCTCCACACCCTGCTGTTTGAATTGTATGTAAATGCCTAGGGGAAGTGGAGTGACATATCACAAAGGGTGTATACCACAGACACGTTATCAATTCCTTACGGTGAAACCAAATTAAAACACACTGACGAACAAGAAACGCGCTAACTAGACTTATAAACAAATGCAATGCCAAATCTGGCAAAGCTAAATCTGGCTTCAATGGGAACTTCCTGAATAGATGGAAAAGGGTGATTATACAGCGTTTTCCAGATAGGTAGTATTTTGTTTTTTGTTTGACAAAACTGTTGCACAACGTCTTAAACTGTGGCGTCACAGGGTGGTTTATATTATGTGTTCGCAACAGCAACGTCATACATACCGCATGTACAGGAGCTATGCTAAAAGATATAAAAAATACATGCATTACCATAGACAAAGAAAGAGATCAATCAGTACCTGTCATACATCAAATTAGCGTTGCCAGGGGTGACGCCCCTCACCACACAACGCTATCACGCTTTTTTTTAATTAAGTATTAAATACAGTGGCTTAGTTGAATAAAATTCGATTCTACTTACTCGAATGCGAAGAACAGCGCGCAGGTCCCGACAATGAGAAACAAGGTTAGATAAAACACGCCTTTCTGCCGTGCCATCATGACCCTCCCGTCACAGCAAAATGTGTTTTTCCCAGGGAGCTTTTCCCATTTTCGTAACACCTTCTTAGATACCATTATGGCTGACATTTTCTTGCCTTTGTGTGAATTGTTTGTTTCTTTTTCCCCCTTTTTTATTAAAGTATTTTAAATGTATTTGAGTCACGTCAAATGTTCCTTTAGTTTTCTACCACGACTGTACTGTGCTTGTCCCACCGCCAGGGTTTCACATTCCACTTGTCTGTCACCTCAACAGCCAAATCATATATTGTTTTTTCATATTTAAACAAACAAACAAACAATAATCCTTCTGCAATGTCTTCTTTAAATATACAGATATATATATTTCCTTCCACCGGAGCACTGCTGGTAAACAGATTATTCACGCTGCTCTGGTCTTTCACAATCCTTGGCTTTATGGTTGCATATTATTTTATTTATTTATTTATTTTTTTACCCTTTAGAATATTTTAGTTGTTACTTAAAATACATGCATCTGTATCTTTTTAAATCAGGTTTAATCCTGTGGTAAATGTTTCGATATATTTTCGAAATTCCACCATTTAATTCGGATCATATCATTTTAGGAAACACGTTTATTCAGAGAAATCCATTTTTTCCAACCCGAGTGGTCTTTTGTTTTTTCCACAATCCACACTTGCTGTACACATCCCCTTATTAAAATCTCGATAACATCCAGTCCTTGCGCAGCAAATTCAGATTTTTCACCTATTCAAGAAAAAAAACACAATTCTTCTGTCTTCACATGGAGGTCCCCGGGAATGCATTCAGTTCGTTTTGCAATTGATTTTTTCTCATGCCGACGCGTCTTCCTTTCACCTTTCTCAATCGCGAGGATTAAGATATATGCGTGTTTCTTTTCTTTTTTTTATTATTTTGTAATGATCTTCTTGTTTGAGGTGTGACTGTCGTGCTAAGTGAGGATGATTTCTGGACACGGCGAGCGTTAGCCTGATTTCTTTCCCCACTCTTCCTTGTGACTCTCCCCGCAAGCTCCGTGAGTGCGCTTCATCAATGGCAAGAAAACACGCCTAGGAGTCAAAGAGCCCTTCTTTAAAGGCGCAGCACACCCTGCAATCACTGCACTGAAAAGAAACGACAGCAATGAACAATAGACATGGTTAACATTTCTATAAACTCTTATCACAAGGGACATGGGCAACACACGCCATACAAAACAACAGCAACGATACCAATAACAATACTGCTAATAACAATAACAATAAGAAATCTGTAGTATTGTATTGTTATATAATACTGTAAAACAATATATAACACCTATTCATGTACATTATTATTATTATTATTATTATTTATTTCTTAGCAGACGCCCTTATCCAGGGCGACTTACAATTGTTACAACATATCACATTATACATTATTTCACAGTATACAGATATCACATTATTTTTACATACAATTACCCATTTATACAGTTGGGTTTTTACTGGAGCAATCTAGGTAAAGTACCTTGCTCAAGGGTACAACAGCAGTATCCCCGACCGGGGATTGAACCCACAACCCTCCAGTCAAGAGTCCAGAGCCCTAACCACTACTCCATTGAACAGGGTAAAATAAATAAATAAATATATCTGTGTGTGTGTGTGTGTGTAATTATTTTATAAAGAATTGTAGAAATATAATTTAAAAGATTAGAAAGCAGAACAACACTAATAATATATATATATATATATATATATATATATATATATATATATATATATATATATATATATATATATTGTATATATAGATATACCCGAATCTTACAGTATGTAGTTTTAGCGCTCCCTGCCGCAACGCCTGTGGTTTATATTATTCTCAATTTGCACATTACTCTAGGCAGAAGTATAGAGTGAGTCTGTAATAATGCTCTGTATTGCCCTTGGCAATATTCTATTTAGGCCTCATGGGCTGTGGGGAAAGTACCACAGACATCTGATTAATATCTAAACCATCGCCTGCCTCTAAGATTTACACTGGAGGAAAAAAAAGCAGATATTCTCCCCTTCACCCCCAGCGGAAACACTGAGAAAGGACTCACAAACCAGCAGAGACCTGGCTACTATGCATTTCCATAAGGGATCGTATCTATTTAAATCTGCTGTGGACGGCCTCGGCTTATTTATGGCTTGTCAGAGCTTGCCAAGGTTCGACCATAAAACTGCAGGTTCATTATTTCTGTGCTATAGCACCCCTGTCAGACATGCAGTCAGTCAAGCTGCTCATACTATCAAAAGGAAAATACAGGGCGATTATCAAGGTGGTCAGTATCTGCATGTATGTCTGTGTGTCCCTCTGTGATGTCGTGATACTGTCCTTTTCATTTTCTGTGAGGTTAGAGGTTGAGGAAAGGCAACAGGGGCAAGGAAAGGGTATCAAGTTATTTCTGAACCAGAAGCTGTGTTTAAAACCCATGGGACATGAGACCTGCAAATAGTGAAAACAAAATGGCAATATACTAGCCTGTAGCAACCCCGCAGACCTTGTGGTGAGGTGTGGAGCTGAATGAGTTACTATTAACAAAGGAAGATCATTTAAATATAGCTATCAATTATTAAGCTATTTTGTAATAGTTAATATGGCCTTAGATTTCTCCTTTAAGGATAAGATAACAGAGCTAATATAGTTAGGGTCTATATCAATCCCCAGTTGTGGGATAGGTAAAAAGATGACCATCAAAAGAAATCTTCCCTGAGGAAGACTGTGCTAAATGATACTGAGCCCTCCAACACAGCCCCTCAGTCTTTCTTGGATTTATTTTTAGTCAATTTGCACTCACCCATGAATTAATCTCACTAAGACACTGTGACAGCTTGGAGACCACCATCTGCTTTAAAAGAAAAATGGGTAGCGTATCAGTGATTATACCTGCTAATGATCGTCCCAAGAGATAGCATGTACGCGCTGAAGAGCAAGGGAGCGAGGACAGAGCCCTGCAGAACCTCATACTACCCATCGCCGGGTTCGGAGGTGCATTGGCCCAGTGAAATCAAACGTGCTTGCATGAGTGTTTGGTGGCTACCTGTAATCAAGCTGAGCGTGTATTTCTCCTCGCTCCCTCTTTGCTGTGTCAGGGTGGCGGGTCTGTCATACAGAGGCAAGAGAAAGTACATTTTCATCCTGATTAGATGCAGCCATCGAACACTTTGAATGCTTTGTCATTGAGTGCAGATCTTCACTCTCAGCGAAATTAGAAGTGCAGATGCCACTAATAGGGTCCGATGGGGATGTCACTTATAATCAATAGATACAGTAAGAGTCAAACCATTCCCAGACAGTGTCTGAAATGCCAACTTGGCACAGTCTCCATGAAGGAGATGACATACTTCCCTTTCTCCCAGTCACCATGGAGAGCAGCATGAACCGTGCCTTTAGAAAAGTGAAACCCTGACCATTATTACCAAATAAGCCTTCATATCAACCGAAACACACAGAGGTATTTGAAGCATCGGCCATTTGATGTGTGCGATTGCTTTTTAAAATAAACCACTGAATTCAAGCTAAATGCTAATGTCTGAGAATGCGCTGCAGTGCTCTGCTGTTTATTATTTTTCTCACACTGGGGAGAAAGAGACAGGGATCTACGCAAGTTCATACTTTTCCAAGCAGCTATTGGCAGGGATTCAGCAGAGCAAACAGCGTTCCTGTTCTGGCTAAGTGGGTCTCATTGATTTAGGCTTGGTTCTATCTTGAGCAGTGGGTGGGGGGAGCAGCAAAGTTTTAAACACATCACTGTAATTGATTTGTCCGGACCTTTTGTTTAATGTTATCCATTTGCAAGCAGGTTCCGTAGAAGGCGGCTCAATGCATGCTGGATTAATTTGAGGATATTCTCATGGGGGTGTATGCAATTGATCTAAAGTGTGTCTGATCTCAGCAGAACTGAAATCATTACACTGTCCAGTGACAAATACCTCTCACAGTGCTAGTCTCTTTCTTTGGTGTTAAGACCTGCCACTGTTAGATCAATTGAACAGCTACAGATTTTTCATTTACTCTCCAAAGGGGTGTAAAGTGCTGATACTTCCAGTTACCATTTAAACAAATGTTGTCATTTTCACTGACAAGGCACCATATGTAAATAGGACACATTCTCACAACTTGTTAACATCTCAGAATGCGTGACTGACAGTTTGGAATTAACAGCGAATTGCCTTTCAACTTCAATCACTTGATCAGCTGTATTGGAAAAAGAATGTTGCTGAAGCTCATGTAACACTATAAAACCTCCTGGTAATATTCTATAGCAACTTTTCAAACAGCTAGTCGTTGGGGACATTTTTAAGCCTCTCCGCTCCGCCTGCACTAGAAGACTGGCTGTACCTCCTCTACGCTCCCCTGCCTCCAGAGCCCGCTCCTTCTCCACCCTCGCCCCGCAGTGGTGGAACGACCTTCTTACGGATGTCAGGACTGCCCAGTCCCTGACCACCTTCCGGCGCCTCCTCAAGACACACCTCTTCAGACAACACCTGTAAAACTCAACTCTTCCCTTCTGGACTATATAGCACTCTGCCTTTAATGCACTTTAACTTATCTGCTAACTATTTTACTGTATTTAATCCTGCACTTAACTCAATCTGGAGTATTTTGTATTTCACCTGCACTCGTATCTAACCCTAATGTAACTATCAGCACTGTTATCTGCTCTTGAACTGCCCTGATATCAAATCGTACTGTGTTTTGTATTTGCTCTTATTAGAACTGAAGTCATTGTATGTTGTATCTTGCTCTTAAAAACTCCAAATTGTGCATACAATGTACCTTTATCTATTCACATGGTGTAAATTAGTCAGAAATGACAGCCCTGTGAACAAGATGTTACATGAACTGTATTCAGTGATTCAAAAGTGTTCATTCCAATGGGGAGGTCTGTCCTTTGTGCTATACATGTTAGTTACCAAATGCCCTACAGGAATGGAAATAAAACTCCCAGTGCATAGCAGTCTGATCCATTCCTGAGCTTGTTACCTATACACTGTGGCTAATCAAGCTCATAACCTGGCATGGGTGAAACTGTGCAGTAAGGAGTCTTACTTCCATCCCTGTCCTAGCATGTCAACAACACAATTAGAATCAGAGCTCACACACCTTAAAGGGGATCAGACTGACCACCTGCTTTTATTGCAGGCCCCTTTCATAAGAAATGCAGCTCTAAACAGAATCAAGTTCTTGAAATGCACAGCGATGATCAGATCAGGCTGTGTGGTGTTTTTGTATAGATTTTGAAAGCTGGTCATCCTATGCAAATGTTGAAAATCCGAGAGAAGGCTGAATGGATATTTTATTGTTCAGATAATATTTACTCAGCACCAGCATGTCTGCACTGAGCGACAGCGTGCAATGAGACAGAAACGACTGCCACCTGGTGTCTAGCTGGTGTAGTTCTTCCATAACAATTCTCTATTTCTGTTGTATGGGTAACTTACCTTGTACAAAGTACTACTATCAATTGAAATATGACATCTATCAATTATAACAATAACAAAAACCACTACACTCATGCCCTTCAGTTTAACTAAACACGACCATTCTGCGTTCAATTATATTTTAATTTACGTTTAATGTTTAACTTGATTATTTTTTTTTTTTTTTATCTTGGCTGGGAAATGTGAGTTATTTGCCTATCAATTTGCATGCTATGACGTTGTAAAGTCCGTCAATGCTGACCAGGGAAATTCGACAGCTATTCTTGTCAATAAAGTTCAGCTGTTGAAATAGGCACGGCATCTTTATTCTTCCGTAGAGGAAACAAAAAAGATTTACGTTGAAGACCAGAAAACAAATAGATCCGCTGTACCGAGGGTAGAATGCTGCATGTCGAAAGGATATTTATTTAGTACTTAAAATCCTAACACCAAGACGCCGATTTACATTGGTTATCTGTGCTTCGTTTTAACAGTTAAATATGGCTGTGAGGTCTAGATGTTGTGTATATTGATCTATACAACAACCCCAAAACATATCATCTTTTCCCCTGCCTAGTTGATTTTGAAATGCGACGGGACGACAGTATTCCGGCAATAGCGACACAACTGCGGTACGCACAGCTCTGCAGGTGAGGATTCAATACTGTGCCCTGCTTTTTAAACTTTTTACGTCTATTTCGTACTACTTCTAAGCGTTGGCGCCTTTTGTTGTGAAAAACATTGAGTGAACCCGATACAGTATACACAGCAGAGGATGTAATTATGTACCAGAGTCAACAGCCGCTTTTAATTGTGGAGATGCGTATTTGAAATACCGTTATCTGCATGTGACAAATTAAAAACAGACACGATCTTCAGCGCAATAAAAACGGACTGGTCATATCAGAATCACGCTTCAAGTCGTGCTGATTGGGGCTTGTGATCCTTTGGATAATGTATGTTAACAGAGTGACTTGTCTTTTCCATACAGAAAGCATTTGGAAGAGAAGGGGATACTTGACACGAGGTTCCGGCTGCAGAAGCTGGCTGATGCCACAGTGGCATTGCCTGTTCTGTCTGCCAGAGTGCCAGAGTTAACCCTCGGGGTCCTGCAGCACAGTGTGGCCCCTGGGAGCACCTGCACCATTACACACATCCAGGTATAGTGGTACTAGGAACTTCATCCAGACGTAGGGATACTATAGCACTTTACCATTGGTATACAGCCTGTATTTTTCAGAACGTACAGGGTCATGTAGTATTGGTTATTTTGCAATGCTCTTGTGGAAAAGAGCAGAGCAGAGCAATGAAATATGGTGCCTGTGCGTGTGCCTGGAGCACTGGAGTTGACACCTGTTATACAGTTAGTGTTGTTATTACTATTAACTATTTAATACATGCCACGTTTGCCTTTTGTCAGAAGACACCTAAAGTAAATACAGTTTAGCATTGTATATGCTGTTTCCATATTTGCACACTATTCATCCCCTGCTAGCAATCTGGACTGAGCTGAAACTGTGTAAGAAACCATTGGGGATTCCTGCTCTGATGATAGCATTGAGCTGCAGTGTAAATCATGACTCTGAGTGTTTCAGTGTTGTCTGACCTCATTTTGTTCTGTGTCAGAGCCCTGTTCCCTCAAAGAAGTCAAGCGTGAGATCGTCTCAGCAGCAGCTTGAGGAGGCTCTGCGGGGCTTGGTGGAGCTCAGAGGGGAGGTGTGGAGCGAGGAGCTGGGTCGTGACCTGCCCCAGAGCTGGAAACGACATGGAGATCTGGCCATTCTGGGAGAGGCCACCTTCAGGCAGCCAGTCTGGAAGATACTGGGTAAGCTGGCATGAGCAAATGTCCACAGGGATGGAAAGAGACTCCCATTGCACCACAGCCTAGCAGACACAACGCTCATCTGTTTTGGATTTTTTTTCAGAGCCTGAGTTATGGGAGACAGTAGCGTCAACCCTGGGGGTGAAAAGGGTGGCTAGAATGGGGCGAGTCTCTACAGACAGATTCAGAACTCCCACCGTCACTCTGCTACAGGGGCAGGACGGCTGGGTGCAGCATGTGGACAATGGGATCAGGTACGAGAATGTCAGACATAGTATTGGGAAGAAAGAAAAAAAAAAACTAGAGCATTCTCACAGACTCGTATTTTACTGTCTATATTTCAGGTACGAATTTGATGTGACAAAGTGCATGTTCTCATCGGGAAACATCACTGAGAAGCTGAGGATCGCCTCTTTTAACTGCAGCGGGGAGACAGTGGTCGATTTGTATGCAGGTATCTGTCCTTGCCGTTATATATCCTGATCCAAATATCTAAATATGTTAAAAGGTTTACGATATGGACGCCATGTAACAAAAGTGCTTTTAAGTTGCACGGTGAGTGCTGTTTCCACAGGTATTGGGTACTTCACCCTGCCTTATCTGGTGCATGCTGGTGCTTCCTTTGTCCACGCTTGCGAGTGGAATCCCCATGCGGTCAATGCATTGCGGAGAAACCTGGAACTCAATGGAGCTGCCCAGCGCTGCCAGGTCCACCAAGGAGACAACCGGCAGGTATGGGGGTCACAGCCTCTTACTACATCTGCACATTAGGGTCCTGTGGCATCGAAGGCTGTCTCTGGTGGGGTCAAAGTAAACCATTGTTAGGCTTTGGCTTCAACCACTCTGCACTAATGGATGGATTTTGATGGGATTATCTTTCACCTCACATTGCAGCTGAAATAAATGAATACGGAAAGGATTGTTTGCAATACTTCCTGGGCAAATACCGTGCAGTATAGTTTAAAAACAACTTTGTAACCTTTAGTACGATTAAGAACAGAGTGTACTAACTAATCCCTGTATTGGTTTTTCAGCTCTCCCTGTGTGATGTTGCTGACAGGGTGAATTTGGGATTGATCCCTAGTTCAGAGGAGGGCTGGCCCACAGCGTGTCGTCTATTAAAGTGTGAGACAGGCGGTGTCCTCCACATCCATCAGAACGTCTCCTCTCACCCGCAGAAACCTGACCCGGCGCTTCTCTTACAGAATCTTTGCCTCCAAGCGGTATGTGACCCCAGCAGCCCTGCAGGGAAGGCGGCATGTGACTCGGACGCTGCAGACAGTAGAGAGTCTGCTCCGGGGCTGCGCTGCAGAGACTCCATGAGGACAACTGTGAAAGCAGAATGGCAGGCATGGTCGAAGGCTGCAGCGTGCCGTATAGCTGCACTCCTCCTGGAGATCAAGGGACAGCCGTGGAGGACACACGTCCTACACATGGAACATGTCAAGTCCTACGCACCCCACGTCGATCACATTGTGTTGGATTTGGAGTGCAGACCCACCTGAGTGGTGTGATGGGCACATGTTTATATACTTGTCTTGGAAACAAAGGTTAATAGCAATTGAAAATGTACTGGAACAAACTGTTCCTGCCCCAAACCCTCCCCTTACACAATAGCTTTTTACAGTACAATTGCATCAGTGTGACTGCATGCTATCAAGGGCTGTCATTATCATGTATCTTTGAACATTTTGACATATTTAACTTCACAAAGTAGATGTTGTACAAGGATAAGGCCTCCTATCTCAAAGTAACAAGCCGGTATGAGAACGATACCTATAACTGGGCTAAGCTTGGTATTGTATTGTATTGTATGTATGTATATATATATATATATATTTGGCTCTTTGAGCTAAAAAAATATATATATATATAAACTTTGTTTTGTACCAGCCAAGATGCAGATATTACTGTTTCAATCATGCACTGCATGATAAATCCTGATATATTTTATTTGCTTGGTGAATATATGTGCATTGTTTTCTCCATAGGTAAGTTGATTTTACAACAATAAACAGTTTCATAAAGCTTTTGTCTTTACTCAGTATCTTCTTTTAATATATTAAGTGATTTGTTTTTTCAATGCAGTATTTCATTTCCCTGTTCTATCTATGAATACAAGTGTCTACACTGTCACAAATGTGAGTGTAATATCATGTACTTATAGATACCAACCCACTTACAAGGAAGAAAAAAAGGAATATTCTGACTGACAGGTTCAAAACAAACCTAGAGCTCTTATCAGTGCTGATTTGTTAACATGAGATTATACAATAAAAAGTGCCCTACACCTTCAAATGTATCGCTGTTAAAGAAAATACCTGTTTGGGATCTGATAGCTATGAAAAACGACCTGCCCAATTAGTAAATATTCAGCCGTGCCATTGTTGAATAGGCACTTTGGTCTTGGTGGATGAAAAATAAATAAATACAGACCTGGAATCCAGAACATCCTGTTTTACTGTAAAATCCCAGTTCAGCCGCTCACTTATTTATTTATGGCTGTTGACCGACTCTTGAGGGGTGAGGGGTGTGCTGATCCTCCGGCTCATACTTCTCACTGCCTTTAAGAAGTATTTATCGGCAGGTAAATTTTAGCATCATTAACAGATTTTTAAGTTATTCAGCAGCGTTTGCCGCGTGCGGGAGACAGCAATTCAGAAATGTACAGAAAAGTAACTAAAACTAAATAGCATGTAAAGAAATACATAAACTGTTGATTCTTTGCCGCGGCGAACTTTAAAGTGATTAAAAATACGGACACCTTTGACACTGGATAGAGTATTTTAGGGAAGTGCTGAAGAATTATTATTTTCAAGGTATACAGTGTAAACACACGTTGAATTTCTTCTGCAGGTGTAGTGCGGCTCCTTTAAAATAACTGAGGTGCTCCCGCGGGCATAACAAAAGAAAAAAAAAATAGTGACTTTCTTCCGGGATATGTCATTGCTTTCCATTGCTTAGTGAAGACTGTGGGAAGAAACCGAGAACTGGGACAGCGAATGCCAGGAGAGCGCTTGTTCGACCTGCTTTGAAGAAAGACGTAAGAACTGTTTATTTCAGTAGTTTTGTTGTTCTGTTCTAACAAGACGTTTTGTTTATTGCTTCCATACATTGCTGGGAGTGTGTTTTCTTAATTCTTTACCATGTGTTGATCTTGTGCGTCAACAGGATACAACATCTCAGTTTAAAGGGCTCTGTGTGGAACTGTGTCGCTAGGGGAAAGATTCAATTTAACAGCGTCAGATAACACCAGTTCGGCGAAATCTTCAGTACAACGTTACTTTTGACGCCCCTATACACTTTTAATATACCGGTATAGTATATAAAGTTGTTTAAAGTTTGTTCAAGCTTATATTAAAATGTGGAGAGTTGTTAAATAGAGAAAATGTGCTTTTCCTCCTTGCCGTCATGTTTTCTATGCAGATTCTAATGTATGGGGACACTTACACCGCGGTTTAGATGTAGTGTAAGTTTTAAAATTCAATATTCATTACATTTTTTCAAATGAAAATATTGTAATTGAAAACGGAAGGCACAACGCTAGAGTTCTTAAGTGGTGTTTAAACAGTAAAAGCACATAGGTGTGTGTGTGTGTGTGTGTGTGTGTGTGTGTGTGTGACAGACCTGCAATAAGTGATCGATTGCTTTATACATTAAGTGGCATAAGGGATCGATCACATTTTTACACAATGCTGACTGATTACTTATTGCACGCCAAAAGAACTTTTATTAAAGATCATTATTTATCAGAAAGTCGTAAAGTAAATGCAAACCGGAGGTCCCCGGTTCAAATCCCACCTCAGCCACTGACTCATTGTGTGACCCTGAGCAAGTCACTTAACCTCCTTGTGCTCCGTCTTTCAGGTGAGACGTAATTGTAAGTGACTCTGCAGCTGATGCATAGTTCACACACCCTAGTCTCTGTAAGTCGCCTGGATAAAGGCGTCTGCTAAATAGTCAAATAATAACAGGATATAGATCGCAAATCTTCTATTGCACATAATACATCGTTTGCATATGCGTGTGTGTGTGTAAGTGGCGTTTTAAATTCCGCCTGTAGAAATGTGCCTTTCTGACGTAATGTATTGTACATAATTACTTAAATTGTCTGTCATCCTAGCCCCCTAGTTTTTTTAGCTTGTAAAATGCCGAGTCAAGTACAGTATGCTCCTGGCTATTGAGTTCCTCACCCCTCTGCGCTGAGATTAACACAGATATCACAGGGGTTGGGTTAAAGAGGAGTCAGGCTTCAGTAAATCCTAGCAATGTGGAAGAACAAGACCCCTGTCATTGCAGTGTCAGCCTTGTCTACTCTTTCAGGGTGCCTGTCTGCAGGGACATTCCAGCTGAAATGGAGCAACTTGTTTTGACCCTCTTACTTCAGTGGCTTCATCAATTTGTTATTTAGTTGCTGAAAATCCATTGAAAGCAAGTTATTTCTCTTTATTTATTTATTTATTTATTTATTTATTTATTTATTTATTTATTTGGCAGACGCCTTTATCCAAGGCAACTTACAGGTATTACAGTGCAGTGCAGGGTTGCAATGCAAGATTGCTATTTAAATACAGTATAGTTTACAGTAAATAATACTAATAGAATACCATATGAAACAGAATGCAACCATTTAGGATTACAACAATTATATGTACAACATAGTGGTGCAATAGTGCATTAGCTGAGGATCCAGTAACACTGTGCTAAGGTCAGGCAAGTCCAGTGATAGGAGAGGTAGATCAGGAGATTTACATGTGCAGTCTAAACAGAGGGTCTTTCTCCAGTAGCTGGTCATCCTCATTTTACCTCCTTTTGACCCTTTCTAATCATGAGTAACTCCATGCAAGTGAATCCTACTCTGGAGCACTCTCCCTCTTACCTGTGTACTAGCAACAGCTCCACAGAATGGATTCCCCTTGGGCTGCAATGAGCCCCCTGCTCTGCATACATTTCATTTCTGACATGCTTTTAGGAATCGCCTCACAAAGATATGCCACTGAACAAGTCTGCTGACAGTGTACTGCAAAACAGAAATATATATCTAAATACCGTACAACCTGAAACCAAGAAAAATGTGCACAAACCTGCTAAATAAATAATAATAATATCTTTATTTTGTATATAGCACCTTTCATAGTGGACCACCATCACAAAGCGCTTTACAGATGTAGGCTGTGAACTGTGCATGCAAAGTCACTTCCAATAGGACATTGATTTAACATCTCATCCGCAGCATGGAGCACAAGGAGGTTAAGTGACTTGCTCAGGGTCACACACAGTGAGTCAGTCAGTGGCAGACTTGGGATTTGAAGCGGTCTTTTCTGGTTACAAGCCCTGGACTTTAACCACTGGACCACACTGCCTCCTTTTAGGTTATTGGTTTTGATGAGGAGTCTTTTGAATTCTGTCATGCATTGCAGGCAGAACAGACACTGCAGGCAGAACAGAGTTAGTAAATCTGTAATACAGTACATGGTTGCAGTACCAGGCTTGGTCCTTTGTGTGACTTTGAATCCTATGGGTGACGTTACAAGGTTTTAAGGATTATTCTTATTAATCTTAATCTTATTAGTATTACAGGTTGCTATTATTATTATTATTATTAATAATATTATGGATATCAACAGAAGGCTCTGTCACTGGTATGGGATCATTTTGAAAAACGTCTGCACAAAATACTGCCTTTTGAAACACAACATCAGTGTAGATTCCATGTTTGTAACAAATGATGCTGATCACATGTATAAGACATGAATTAAAAGATTATTATTTGTGATGTTAATTCCATCCAACTCATCCTGCTTAAGTATATTAATTATTTCCTGTAAAATAAAATGTAATAAAATATAGTTAATTTCATTTCCATAAGACAAGAAAGAACAATGTAATAGTGATGTTGCAGTGAAGGCTAGGACTGATTTGTTTGTCCTTTGGGAGTTCAGCTTTAAGTAATCAGGGTGGTGCAGCAATTCTGCTGCCAGCCATTCACACCCAGCACACAACACACATCACATTGTGACAGCCCAGTGATTCTGTTTGAAGAGCTGGCGTGGAGCTTGTTCAGAGGCCAGTGCTAAGGGAATAGATTCTTTTCCATGTGCTGTGGGTCACGATGACCTCATTATTCTTCAGAGTGACACCTGTAAAGTAGCGTTCGTGTATTGTTCAGCAGTTTCTTATTTTTTCTTTCTGGAATTGTAAGGCAGATTGTTTGCTCGGGGGGCTGTGCAGTGAATGTGATCCTGCTAGTCAGACACTGCCTCACCAGTTCTTGTGTTTTGTTTGCAGTGCTTTGTGTGTTGGAACAGCTGAAGAAGAGCAAGAGGAACTGGAGGATGAGAAGCCGAGTAGCGCTTGACAGAGCACACAAACCGGACCAGTTCAAGGACTGGAAACCGCTATAAAAAAAACACAAACTCAGAATTTCAAACCCCTCTGTTGGCTGTGCCCTGCCAGATCAGTCTTCCCCGGTGTTGTGCTTCATTTCCTGCGTGCTCAGAATGTCGCAGGACTCGGAGGTGATTGATGTGGAGTTCCTGACGGAGCAGGAGCAGATGCTGATCCTGCAAGTTCTGCAGCGCGATGCGGAGCTTCGCAAGGTTGAGGAGAAGCGAATCCGGTAAGTGCCTGAAATCTGCTCTCTGATTCCCCCACAGAACCACAGCTCCTAACCCAGAACACTGGGCTTCCAGTAATGCAATCCAGAGATGGGAAAAAAAAAGACTCCATGGCAGTTTCACCCATTCCAAGTTTTAATACCAGCTTGATTAGGCACAGTGTATTGGTAACAAGCTCAGGTGTGTCTTATTAAACTCCTAGTAAACGGGTCACACTGCTATGCAATGGGAGTCTTATTTCCATCCCTGCAATCAAAGAGGGCTGAGTCCAGAAACATTGACAGCTTGAGCTCCAGAGAGGCTAACGGTGACTAAAACAAACAGCGTGTTGCTCTTAATGTTCTGCCCGGATCCGTTCTCAGGCCCCCTCTCTCTCTTTGTCAATTTTAGGAAGCTGAAGGCCGACTTGCTTGATATCCGGAGGAAGGGGGCCAAGCGCGGCAGTAAGAAGTACAGCAACCTCACCTGTGCCCGCTGCCAGCAGAAACTGGGCAGGCTGGGCAGCAACACCAGCCAGTGCCGCAGCTGCAATCACCAGGTGTGCCACAACTGCAGAGTCGTCTACCCAAACGGAGCCTGGAGATGCAGCGTCTGTGCCAAGGAAGCGTGAGTATCTCGCCATACACATAGACTCTGTGATACAGAACTAAAACTACTTAAATAAGAGTCCCTATCAGGGCAGCCTGGTTAAGATTGTGGATCCAACGCTTTCAATAAAGCGCCGTTAGAGATGATGTCCAGTAGATAACAACCAATTCACTGCCACGTTTGTTTCAACGTCAAGATGTACAGATGTTTTTCAAATATCCATTTTACTTCATTTTTCCCTTCTGATTATACCCCAAGGCGATGCTTTGTTTTTGTTTCCAGTTTTCAAGAGGTAACTTGCTACTCAGGGGCTCTCTTCCTGTCCGTATACAGAGTTGAAAGGTGTATGCAGTTTTGTAATCTAATACAGCATGCCACACTTTCTGAAACATTGAGCGAACAAAATATAGTAAATCTTACTCAAGGACGGCATGTACCATCATAATTTTTCTGGGTTTGTTTTTTCTCCAGAGATCTGAAGAAGGCCACGGGAGATTGGTTTTATGACCAGCGGATCAATCGCTTCATCAATGCCCCCGGATGTGAGCTTGTGCGAGCTTCGATTAGGAAGAAACCTCCAGGTGAGTACAAAAACAACAGCAGGTTCACTTTTAACACTCTCGTTTTTAATATTGTTACGATAGCTGTGATTGAAAACATACTTCAGGCTTAATAACACGTCTAATTAACTTCTAAGCACGTTGAATTTCTCGATACCTTTCCGATATGTGTTTTGGTTCACTCTGTTCACTCTAGAGCTAGATTTGAACCTAGACCTTTGAGAGAAAAAGACTGTTAGAGTGGATCTGCACTAAACGGCAACTTACCTCTCCCCTTTTTCAGCCAATAAGCGGCAGACAGCGGCTGAGGTGCTGATGCATAACACCCAGCTGACTGAGAGCAAGGCTCCCATCGCCAAACCCAGAGCGAGGACAGAGAAGGACAAGGGGTGAGCCAGAACCAAATCAACACCAACGCCTGCCTTTAACATTGTGTTTTCATTTAAAAAAAAATAAAAAAGTTTCATTGATTTTTTGCATTTCTAATTGTTTTATTATGCTAAGCGCACCGCTGTCCAGATTTGTGGATTCCTGTGTATTTCAAGCTGGCAGACAGTACTAGCAGAGGATCCAGTGATACTTGAACTGCAGCAAGGGACAGTCACATCTGAATGATACGCTTTCACTTTCTGCTCCCAGTACTGAATCTGGAAGGGCTTGCTTTGTGATGCTTTCTGAATGAAGTAGTGCTATTTCCTCCGTAATTATAAAACACCCAATAGTGCTAAATGAAGACATTGAAGAGATTGAAAAAGACTTCCAGTGGAAATGTTTGTCGTTGAATTTCTTTAGTTTCTTTTAGTACATGGGTGACCAAAGCTGGTCCTTCCAGACCTGGTCTTTATTCTAAATTGTTAAATTGAACCAATTAAACCTTCATCCAGACCTTAGTTAATGATTTAATTTTACGTGTTAAACCTGGAATGGAATGGCCCTCCAGGACCGTGACTGGACATCCCAGTTTTCGTGTTTCTTGGTGTTGTATTTCCCTGCCTGTGTTTCAGCACCCAGTCCCAGGCTCCAGAGAAGCAGCACAGCGACACAGAGTCTGTGGAGAAGGCCAGCCTGAGCAGCTTCAAGACTGAGCCCCGCCACGCCACCCCTGTCCTGGAACGGTGAGGCAGAACGACACCACTCACAATCTCATACTGTTCGGACAGCTTGAGAAAGACAAAGGGCTGACTCATTTTATTTTATGTTTTGTATCTATTTATTTTTAGGAAGGATGCTGATGGGTCCACAACCAAGACCAGCACTTTAGGGCCCACAGTGTCCACCCTAACTGTCCCCGTGCCATCCACAGAGGGCCCGACCTCCAAAGATGAACCGGTGAGGCAATGACAGGGAATCAGGGTCACCTAGTGGTTTGGGAGGTACTGGCCAAACCAGTCTGTAATTCCCAATGTACAGTGTCTTATTGCTGTTGTTAATTTTTTATTTTTAGCAAGGATGATTATGTGTTAAGAATTACAGACAGAACAAATGTTCTTGAAACAGTCAATCAGGATGTACTATTTTTTTTTTTTTTTAATCTGACCTGTTTTTTATGTCCTCCTAGTTTAGTTTACTGTTTTTCCACAAGGTGGCATCAGAAAGTCTCCTTTGTTTTAACTCTGTGGCTTCTGCAATCCCAGGTGTGGACAGGTGAAATGTAGTGTTTTCTCTGCTGTTCTTTAGGAATCTTGTGTTAGGAGTCAGAGCGGAGGGTCTGCTTTTGACGACTGTGACACCTTGTTCAAGAAGAATCCCAGGAAAACATTGAGCCCCACGGGTAAAACAGATTCATGTATTTCATTTAGTTTGCTTTGTGCAGTCATCTCTCTGAACGGTGTAATAATATTTTTACAGTCTAGCATTTCCATGAAAATACAACCTGGATGGCTACAGTGGATACACCTCAGTATCAGACTACTGATAACCTTGGTCTGATATTAGTGACTTGGCAGTGTAACACCTGCACCATTTACAAGGAAAGGTCTGTTTCCAAAGCTTTTTCAGATAAGCCCAGTAGGCCCAAGTCTGTGCTGGATTTGCGTGAGAATACACCTGAAGCTGAAGATGGTTCCATGGGAGACAGGAGCAAATCAGTGCCAGGACTCAATGTGGAGCAGGTTGGTGTTGGGTGCATTCTGTAATAAAACTCTGGACTGGTGTGCAGGATGTTTCCATCAAAGAGACTTGGTGCTTACTGCTGTTTGGTGTTTAATTAGTTGTTCCTTACTGCCCATTGTTGACACTTTCCATATCTTACTTTTTCAGGAGGAAGAGGATGAAGATATAGATGATCTTGTGCAATTCCACAGGAAGTCAGAGGTTCGCCACAGTCTTCGGAGTGGAGGGTCTTCGGTAGGTTAGAAGAGATTCCAGTGCCCGAAAGAACAGGCGTCACTGAGAATACAATGTCGAAACTTTGTTCTTTTTAAATATTAAATAATATGGATCTGTGATCTGTTATTATGGTGTTGCACCTCTATTTTCCTCGATTGTAATCAATGTTGGGACGTTTGGGAAACTGATCCCGGAGGCAGCACCCAGTAATGGAAGTAATTGTATTATAAAATAGTCAATGCGCTATATTAGCCACATGATCTGGACTTTAAGAATACAATGAAAATACAAGTTTAAAAGTAATTCCTGGAGTATCCAATCATCTTCACGTTGTCGTGATGGTTTTGCAGAGCACAATGGGCAGCATGATGAGTATCTACAGTGAGGCTGGGGATTACAGCAATGTGGAAGTTACTGGGGAAATTGTATTTTCACTGCGCTACGATCAAAGCGCCCAGGTCCTCTCTGTCTTCATCAAGGAGTGCCACAACCTTGCGTATGGGGACGAAGCCAGGAAGCGCTCCCACCCGTGAGTCTGCCTTTCCCCTTACTTTATCGAGCCACTCGAGCAAACCGCTTGGGTTACCTGTTGATTTTTAGCAACGTAAAAGGCATTTGCAGCAACTGCTTTAGATGACATGGAAATATGGAAAGTGGTGAAAAATAGTAGAAAGCCTGTGTAATGGTCATTCCAAAAACAAAGCAGTTCTGTTTTGCAGTATTCGTTCTTAGATTAACTGTGCTTAAAGTCTTAACAGCTTTTCGCAGCTTCAAAAAATGTGGTGTTGTTGTTCTTAAATAAAGGTACGTCAAGTCCTACCTGCTCCCAGACAAATCACGGCAGGGCAAAAAGAAAACAGCGGTCAAGCGCTCCAATACCAACCCCATCTACAATGAGACCCTGAAGGTAAGGAGTCGTCTGCCCTTACTGACTACTGTTGATGACCCGGGTGACACAGTTTCATACCCAGTCACCAGCATGGAAAACAGTAATGGAAAACAAACCAAATGCAAATGTATAACATGCATTGTGTAACGGATCCCTTTCATTTAATGATGTGAACTGTGGCAGTTAATGACTCCGCCAGATCAGTTGACCCCACTGTACGTTATGTAAATCAGTGGGAGATCCCCACAGGTAAAACCCTATACTATTTAGTATTCTTTTCTCTCCAGCCTTAGCCCTGGGGTCAGTAAGGTTTTGATAAGCAGCTTTCCCACACCACAGTAATGCTGTCTGTGTTTCTGCTGCAGTACAGTATCACTCAGTCCCAGCTGATCATGCGGACTCTGCAGCTGTCTGTGTGGCACCAGGACCGCTTCGGACACAACGCCTTCCTGGGAGAGGTGGAGCTGCCTCTGGACTCCTGGAACTTCGAGGCCACCCCAGAGGAGTGCCTGCCCCTCCACGCAAAGGTACTGCAATGCTGTTAACATTCCACCAGTGCAGGGTGTTACATTGTCCATTACGTATAGCGGACGGAGCAGGCAAGATGTACAGTACCGCATGCACCAGTCCTCTCCTCCCGTGTGGGTGTGCCTTCGAGGAGGTGTGTTACTGCTTTACTTGCTAATGTCGTGTTCCAGGAACGCAATGAAATCCGTCCCGGGCTGAGACTCCACAGGCTATCTCTACTCTGTTAAAGGAAGTTGTGTTGTACGGCAGTAAGCGAATCGACCCGCTGGGCTGCAGTGCAGGCGGTCACGGGTCAACGCAGCTGTGAATGGGTTCTGCATTTCTCTGTTTGTGGTGTTCCTGCAGGCTTCTTCACAGTCCAGTGCCTATTCTCACTATAAAGGAGAGCTGGTGATTTCCCTCAAATACATCCCTGCCAGCAAACAGGTCTCAGACAAGCCCAGAAGTAAGTGTGACAACCAGTAACCACATGGTTAATCCAGTAAAGGCTATTGCAACCCCTTCTCTTGATGGAGATGCATGTACCTTTGGCTTTGGGTGGGGTGGAGGGTCTATAGTCCTGCAGTTGTGCAGAATGAGATTTAGGTTGATTTAACTCCTGAATGTTTTGCAGAGATAATGGAGTCTCTGGGGGGTATCGGGATCTTTTTTAAACTGTCTGATTTAGCTTTTTCAGTGTTTTAAAGTTAAATGTTTCTTGTGTTTCAAGCTAACAGGTTAGGTTGGTTTGTTTGTTTGTTTTCTGTTCTGTTTGTTTCTTTCCTTTTGGACTGTGTAGTAGCAGCAGCAGCTAATTCTGTGTACCTTTTTTACAGTAGGCAAGAAGAAGGAGGAAGGAGGAGAGCTGCAAGTTTGGGTCAAAGAGGCCAAGAATCTAACCGCAATGAAAGCAGGAGGCACTTCAGACACGTTTGTAAAAGGGTGAGAACATTCATTTTCTTTTCTCTTCCTTTTGCCTGGTAATGTTTTGAAAACAGACTAAGGTAAATGGTATAAGCACTCATGCTAGTTAAATATTAAAAACTCCAGTAAAGGCATTGCTGTGCGAGTGCAGAGGAGTCATGCGATCATGCGATTTGATTCCTGGTTGTGCTGAGTTTCCAATCAAACCACAATTATAGTTTATCCAGGGATTAATCCAGCTACTGTCCAGTATAGACCTATACTGCAGTCCACCTCACTCATTCCTTGACATTTTTTTTTACTCCTGTAGGTATTTGTTGCCAGTGAAGACCAAGGTGACTAAGAGGAAGACCCCGGTGATAAAGAAGACTCTGAACCCTCACTACAATCACACCTTCGTCTACAAAGGCATGAGTCCCGAGGATCTGAAGGATGTCTGCCTGGAGCTGACCATGTGGGACCGGGAGGCGCTGTCCAGCAATGACTTCCTGGGAGGGGTCAGACTGGGCATGGGCACCGGTAACATACATTTCCTCTTGTGTCCCAAAAATAACTTGCTGGCTGTTTTTCATTCTTGCATGTGAAAAAATGATGTAATTTATTGGAGGGCAGGCCATGAAAGGTCTGTAATTTCCAAAGTAGGACAGGTGCATAGTTTGTGCCTGGATCGGAATCCCACATGGTAGGGCTCCAGACAGTTAGGATGAAGGTATTAAGCGCTTGATGTGTTTATGTCTCTTTGCAGGCACACACAAAGGAGAGAAGGTCGACTGGATGGACTCCACAGGCGAGGAGGTCAGTCTGTGGGAGAAGATGATGCAGTACCACGGCTCGTGGGCAGAGGGCTCTTTACTGCTCCGCTCCACAATGGGCAACACCAAATGAACACCGTCGCTACGGCAACGTGAAGGAGAGGTGGGAGGCATCTGTGGAGTAGGCCCAATATTCTGTGTGTGAATTTTATTTTTTCCTTTTTTTGTGTAAGTGAAAGCACTTAAAAGGACTATAAAGCTATGTCAATTTTTTACATTGTTTGATCTGGAGCTACAGAATACGCATACAGACACATTTCTAAACACTGCATACACTTCACATATTAAAATACCTGCCAACGCAGAGGTTAAAGAAAGGGAACACTCCTTATTTTAATTTATTTGTTATCACTAAACTTATAGCAAGGAAGTTGTATATTACGTAAAATGCACTGTCAAACAACGAAGGTATATTTTAGTAATATCATTCCACTGATATTCTTTGAGAAGCACATAGATGTTGGGTTCTGTCTTTGTCTATCACCACACAACTCTTCCACGTATTAGAGGGATGGGGTTTAGTTTTAATTAAAATCCATATTAATCAATGTCACAATATTCTGGGCGGATGATGCTAATCAGTATAGTACAAAGAAGGTCTGTTATAATGTTGATAGGATTGTATACGACTTATTCCTTCGTGTCTATATATGGGTCAATACATTTGCTTTTTCTTTACACATCTACACAATGACAAAAGCACTGTACTGCATCTAGTGTAGCTCAGAAAGGAATATGGGAAGTGGATTTTAAAAAAGGTTGCTTTTCTATTTTTAATATAATCAAAATGTATGAAATATATATAAATATATCCCAATGTTATTAAAGCTGGGCTCTGTTGTCTCTGTGTTTCTCGTAGGGCTTCAAGTGGAACTAGTGGAGGCAGGTCATGTTAATCACTTTTTATAAGGACCTATTTCTTAACTATGAATAACAGTTCATTACAATAGCTTTTTTATTGACACTTTACTAGTGCAAAGCTTAGTGTTCAGTAATTAGAACATTTCTAAAAATGCCTGTTCTTCTAAAACGTATTTAAATAGTCTTTATATCATCCAGGATAAACACATACTGTTATATTGGTTATTGAAAGTATCCATAAACGAAGGGTTTACACAGTCTTTGTTCATTCTGATGGTAATTCAGAGTGTAAAGCAAACTCCACCAATGAACATAAGAGCTTCACACAGCCCTTTTCTTTTGTTACACCGGCAGCATGGCTGTCCTGCTACATAATTACATTTTGTAATTGTGTTTATTGTCATGTGCTATGCAGTGTTTGCCAGCCACAAGAATATATCGAGGCTTAGATGTTTATTTTAAATAAAGGAGTTTAAAAGACTAGTGTACAACAGGTCACCCAGAGATTATCCTGGCATGTAGTTTTATCATTATTATAAAAACAAAATGTACAGGCTCCCGAATGCAATCACGTACAAATCCAAGTACTACTTTTTTTTAAACCCAATTAGGTTTTTAAAAAAAATATGGTGTGTCCGAGAGTCTGGGGCTTATGAGGTTTTGTACCTGTATTAATCGTAGATGTTCCGCTGTTTTTAAGTCTGTGGTTACACTTTAGTAACATGTAGGAAAAACTACTAGTGCGGGTAACAGTCTGTCGCTTGTGGAGACGTAAAAAGGTAAGAGAGGGTGTTTCCAGTTCTGAAGTTCGTCACCCGTTAAGTGTAACGCGAGTCCTGCACTGAAACGCTCTTCTAGTCTGGTGGAGCTCCCCAGAGAGCTCTGTGCTCCTGTGATCTCGGTCTCGTCCCGTCAGTCGCAGTGGTCCCGGTTGTTCTCCATGCGCTCCCTCTCCTCGGTGCTCAGCATGTAGGTGTCGATGTAGGAGAAGAGCTCGTCCGAGGTGACGGGGTCGATGTAGCGTTCGCGGTCCATGCCCTGCTTGTCCACCAGGACCATGGTGAAGTAGGCTTGAGAGATCCTCATCGCCTGCCTGCAGAGACAGAGGAGTACCGTTAGTCAAACACAAACTTGCTACAGCCACACAGAAAGGTGCATCTCTGAAATATCACACCTACAAATGGAGATATATTGCATACATGCAGGTACTGTGCATCCCCTTTTCAGTTTCTTGGCTCTAGGATCCCAAGCAGAGCCACTTGCTTTGAGTATGCTGGAGATTTATAATTAAAATGCTTAAGCAATAAGTAACAGGTATATATACTTGAAGCCATGAGGTTTTTGTTCGATTTGTGGAGTGATTGTTCTCCTGCAGCAGATAAGCAAGCCACTGACAGTAGTTCTGGAGGTATGCTGTATGTAGTTCATGTACGTATAATCTCTTAGCCAATCAGAGAGCAGGATTTCTCCCCACTGTGATTCAATCAAGCATCACTCGCCATTCTTGATTTTAACCTGCTTTTCCAGACAAGCAGCCAGATTGACAAGTTTGCCACTCGTCTTACCTGAGCTCCTCGATGACCTCGGAGGAGAGGCGATTCTCCTTGATCCGGCCCACCTCTCGGGGCGGGAGACCCAGCAGCTCGATCACCGTCACCTGCCGCAGGTCCAGCCCGCAGCCCGCTCTCTGTAGAGGGGACACGATGACAGGGCTGCCCAATCCTGATCCAACAGCTGCTTCCCTAACAGGGCTTTCGCACCACTATGCAGTGCCTTTGTTTCAAGCAGCTAAAGTGGTTGTAGCTATCAAGAGTTGTAGTCTAAACATTGTCATTGAATGTATTTAGTTTCTTTCAGTATTACTTTTGACATGCATTTTCATTTGAAATCATGACATCTGGTACTCTACTGCTGTTTGAAAATCAGTAGAATTGACATTGATAGAAAGTACAGAATTCTAGATTTACACCTTGCTTTTTTTTTTTGTTTTTTTTCACTCACCTGTACCATGATGTTCTGGAGTTTATAGTACTGATTGGAAATGTCAGGTGTGGAGACGATGAGTATCCTTCTCTTCTCATAAAACTGATCCAGGAGTGCTGCAGCACTCCTCACGTCAGTGTTGATCTGAATCACTGTGAAGAAGATCCCGTTAATCAGACCCGCTGCAGCCACACAGAGCTGTATTGCTCAGTTATCACACCTGCATACACACAGGGCATCATGCCTGCTAATGTGCTTTATTTTCCAACGTCCGCTATTTTAAATTTGCAGAGTTCTTTTCATTGATTTTCCTGGCCACTACTCCAGGAATTTGCTGGCTCTGGGATGCCCGTAATGAGCTCCCTCAATGATATTTGTTGGATTGAAGATCCCAGTACCGGGCTTTGGCTAGGAGATTTGCTGGCTCTGGGATGCCTGTAATGAGCTCCTGGGCTTTGGCTAGGAGATTTGCTGGCTCTCATATCCACAGCACTGAGCTTCTTGTATGCTGGCTTTCAGATACGCAGCTTTTCCAACAATATTTCCATTGGTTTGCATTCAAGTGATCTCTTTCAAGCCCGTGCCCACAGGACTTTATCAACCTTCTATTCTTCTCCCATCTCTCTGTAAGCAGTGTAGCCTACAGTGACAAGGGTGGGCTTGCTCTGACAAGCCTGCCCATGCAAAATTAATAACCAGTCTGCCTGTGTCTCCATGAAAAAATAATTAAAAAAAACATGTAATTCAGGCTTGCCTGAGGTAAGACTTTCTGATGAGGCAGTAAGACATAACTATTTCATTCCAGTTCCTGACCGGTTGCATTGAACCCCCCCCCCCCCCCCCCCGGAATCTGATTAAGTCTGTTTGATCATCTGTTTGCTGTCTGGAAGGATGACAGCTCCATTTTCATAGTGTTCTGCTCCACTGCACAATTTGAACTGCAGGATAATTAAAAAAACTTTTTTGGACTGCACCTACAGTACTTTCTTTTTTAACTAGTGCATTCCACTAAATTGAATAGCAAGTATTTCCTTGTGCTAGTAAAGTTCAGTGAAATAGAAGGGGGAGAAACACATTCAGCAGTATGTCTTCAGTGTCTGAACTGTCTTCATGTTTGTCTGTTTTTTATACTAGCTTGTTTACAGATGCATCATTCAAGATGCCATATTTTTCTTCTAGACTAAAATACACCATATAAAGCCTATTTGTCAGTATGCATAATGCAAACTTAAAAAAACATGAACCACGACAAGGCAATCCCAGGAGCCCATACAGCTGCTATTGTTCTAAACCTCAGCAACGCGACACCACAGGAGTCTGGGAGGATGATGAGGAGGAGGAGGAGGAGGAGGAAGGTGTGCATGCACATGTTCCCAGTATACTCACTGACACACACAGGAGCGGCTCCAGCCCAGTTCCGGTTGAACTGGCACACCCTGGACGGGACCCCCCTTCGCTCGTAGCCCCCATCGCACGAGTACTCACAGACAGCGCCGTAGTTATTGCCCCCCGAGGAGCAAGTGATGTATCCGTGGAGTGGAGGCTTCAGAGCAGGGCATCTTCGCACTGAGCCCAGCAAGACACAGAGAGAAAGAGAGAGGGCATGTCAATGGCAACAAAAGCTGTCTCGTGGTATCTACATTTTAAATTTAAAATGTATTTATTTAAACAGGATAAAACCCTTGAGATCCGCAGCTCTTCATATTTCTAGTATTAAGTTCTTCCTTTTAGTCCAAATCTTTCCATATTCATTTTGCTGGTTTATTTTTCCTGGCCGCAAGGTACCCACCACAGTCCTGAATGAATTTGCTGGCTCTAAGATCACTGCTGGGATCACTGTATTTACATTTGCTGGCTCCATAGCCCTGATTTGTCTGTATTTTGATAGAGGTGTCTGTTGAATCACCTTCCACTCGCACAATGAACTTGCAGGCTGCTTTGTTCCTCGCCTGATCGTACACCAGGTAGCGGATAACGTGCTCCCCCTCTGGGAAGATGGAGCCTGGCCCCGGCCCCTTCAGAGTCACACTGCACAGGAACACAAGGTACAGGCTCACAGTACACACAGGAGTGCACTCACGCACGCCATTATGTACGTTATAAACACACAAATGAACATGTTTCCCATTTCTTTGTACGTGAATGAGCTAAGGATTGTTTGCAGTACCCCGCACAGGTACTGGTTTTTCCTGTGGACCAATTCTCCCCAGTATCTAAGCAGCCAGCAGCTAGTCTAGTGTACAGTATCTGAACCTAATGAAATGTTAGCAGCACTATTGTCCATGCTGTGGGTCTGTGACAAGGGTCATGTCATACTGCATACACTCCTAATGCTAGGCTAGACTACCACTGTAGAACCTCTTCAGGGTGGAATGCATTGTATATTGTACAATAGACCATGGGGGATCTGAAGAGGACATCTCCAGGTTAACAGGTGAAGTCTAGCCCTGGTACTGATTTATCTAAATAAGCAAGACCCTCATGTAAACTTCCAGAGACTGATAAAATAGCCCCTCTGCCCTCTTACTCCGTCAGCGTGGGGTCTGCGCTGTCCTTGATGATGGGGGGGTCCCAGTACACTCTGGCTGCCAGTCTGTCTGGCTCTGCCACCTTCACCCGGGACTGAGGGCACTTGATCTTCGGAGGCTCGTTATCTGAAAAACACAGTGAGCTGAAACAGATTCTGTTTCACACGTCTGACTAAAACTGAGAGGACAATTTACGATATCTTTTAAATAGCAAAAGGGAAACACACAGGCAATACATCTAACTCCCCAGGCTACTAGGCTACAGCTATACCAATCAACAACTGGACCTTTCAAAACCTTTAAACCTGGTGCTCAGTGATTGAACACAGACCTGACTTCTGAACATTAAAGAGACACAGAGCTGAGCATGCGTGCTGTTTGGCAGCACACTGCACTGTAATGTGTTTTATTAAAACTTATTCAAATGCTGTGGTCGGCTCAGCGGTAGGTAATCTTTCTCATTGTAATCTGCTTGCGGATTTAGCTGTTTGCCTGAGCAGCTTATACAATGAAATTACAAGATATTTTGAGAAAGAGAATTCAATGAGAAATAAATGAGACAGTTCTGACAGAGCTGTGAAGAACGAACAACATTTTGCAGAAAACGCAGAACACTTGATAGTTACCCCCTTATTACAATGTTATTACATGGTTAGGTATAGCCCATGAACTACAGTTCTACCAATAAATCTGTAACTTCACATTAGAAGAAGCTTAGCCAAGCCAGTAATTTCGCCAAATGTCTTCATCGCTGTTAAATAGTGTATTTGTCCTAAAGGAATTGAATTGATTTCATTTGAAATGACAGTTGGGTCGGTTGGTTCGCTGTGACACATGGGTATCCAATTGATTTGAAACAATAAGTAATCATAGAGCTATGCCTCCTCAAGCTGGGCATGCAGGGGTGTGATTTACCTACACAGCTGGGCTCAGTGCCGCTCCAGTGCGCCTCCTCCAGGCAGATCCTGCTGCGGTCTCCCTCCAGCTGGTACCCGGGGGCACACGAGTAATCGCAGCGCGAGTCCACCGTCACGCTCATGCTGCAGGAGTAGGAGCCATAGGTCACGGCAGGCAGCACGTGGCACCTGATTTCTGGAGGGACACATTCAGAGGTCATGGAAGATTATTATTATTATTATGACTCCAGGTTTTCATGTGGATTCAATCACATTTCAGTCAGTTCCTTGCACTTGAGCTGTTTGTCACCTGTAACTATCAGTAACTGTTAACAGTTCAATGTGTGTATATCTGTAGCATTTAAATGTAAAACAATCTTAATTCTGATTACTAGTCTGATACTATGCACCATGTACAGTGTGCCTCTGTAATATCTGGCTATATATATTTCAGGTTTCCATGCCCAATACCTCACATTGCTGGCAGACAATTGTAAATTATACACGTCAGTCCAGCTTTTTTGGAGGCCTTCATGGCAAAAATAAACCGAATGAATGTGTCTAGACTAGAATAAAACAGCATGTGAAACAAGTGTTCATTGAGATGCAGGATGACACAGCTACGAAACCAAGGGTGGACGGTATAGGAAAGCAGCCAATGTAACCTGGTGTTTGGACAGTGCTGTCCCTCAAACAAAACTCTCGCCACTCACGTCGACAGTAGCCGGTTCCAGACCAGCGGCGGTTGGGCAGGCACTGGACGAACCTTTGACCAATGAGGCGGTACCCGCGGTCACATGACAGTTCACAGCGCGTCCCCATGGTGCTCCTGTAATTACCACCTCGAGGAGAGAAGCAGATAGCCTCCCCATTCAAGAGCGACAGAGTGTAGCACCAGCGGGGAGCTGGGAAAAGGGGAGCAGTTGACCCAGTCAAAGAAAAATCAACAGCAGATTACACAGCAATTAAAATCTCAGAAACGAAGGCTTGTAAACTAGAACACTATTTAATGGTCTTAGACAGATGTTCTTTGTGTCTAGCTGATTTAACATGGCAAATATATAGATGGGAACTAACTGTATAGTAGTCTAATACAATTCTTCAGCTGCTGGGTTACCAAGAATAGGTGGACGAGGCTCATTTGAGTGAATGAAAAATAACTCCTGCACACTTACTTTTGTAATCTAGCTGGGGAGTGCTGTAGGACACCTCAGACTGGACTTCATTGTAGCTGCTCCCAGAACCTGAAACCAACAGAAGAAGCCTTCTGGTCACCTGCACAGCAGTGCCATAGAGAACACTGGGATGACCAGAGGGTGGACGGACAGGCACCTCTGCCAGCCTCTGTCATGTAATGCTTTGCTGTGGGTTTCACCAGGCTTTACCATATCTTTCTTTCATCAAGTATTCCAGTGCTCTGTCACGCTTTGCTAGGCTTTTACAGTGGGTAACTGTAGTACATTTGTCATAATGGTGATTCTCCAGTGTCTGCTCAAGAGCAAGCCAACTTCTCCAGATGCGATGATTTATAACAAAACACTCCTTGTCTCACCAAACAAGTCTCATTTAAAACCCTGTGATTATACTTTCACAGCAAACAGACCAGTACTGTGGGATCTGGAGTCGAGGAACTATGCAGAAACCAGGAAATAACCACCAACTACCTCTGTGTGACATCACTGTCTGGCTGGTAGCCCCCTTACTAAGCCTTTATTAAGTGTGACAGGGTTTTTTCAACTCCAAGTCATGGGAGCCTAGGCTGACACAGATGGAAATTCAGTTTATAACTTCATTGTCGACGTGCAGTATTAATGTTAGGAATTCAAGCTAAACTCCTTTCCAGAACCACATCACAGCTGAAGATCCATCACTGGCTGTTGTTCCACTACTGGAGACTGACATCTTCCTATGGTGGGGCCACTGTTCTGCTAAAACTGTTTGTGATGCAATGATGCAATTGGGAGGCAGGACTCTAGGAGTGTAATAGACACTTAGTTACACCGTGCACAGCGCCATGCGGTGGCAGAATGTTGTAATTACCGTTTTAGTGTGATTTTCTGCAAAGAAAATACAAGCTACCCAAAGGCAGATTGTTGTATTTATGTTTAACTGGATTTTTGCACCAGGGGTCAAAATAATGTAATTGTGTGAAAGATCACGGTAGATTAACAACAAAATAATATGCACACCCACAGTCAGTAGCATAACCCTAACCCTAACCCAAGCCTTAAGAAAGAAGGCACTACAAATTACCTTTAAAGAAACATTACAGTGTTTCTTACTGAACAAGGTATGTATTGGTGAGGTCTATGTTACAATAACAGAAGCCATTAGAGATGAGCTGATTCAAATTGCCAGCTTCGTGTGGGAGTACAGGTTCTGGGAGGCTATGATGGTCACCCCTGCACATACACATGTGTGAATGTACCACATACAGCTTCATGGATCAGCACTTCTATCCGCTATCTTAAAGGACAGTTCTTAATAGCTGGCTGCCAGCCACAGGATTACCACCTAATAAAGGAGTTGTAAAATACGTGGATTTCTTCAAGGTAACCTGCATGCAAACTGAATCCAGACACTCTTTGTGCTGCTGTGGAAGGTTTACTGGAACTGTTTAGTACATAGCTTTAAACAATGACATCATTAAATGTTTGCTAAATGGATTCAAATATCTGCGGTTAAAAGTATTTACAGAAGCCTGGTTTCTGGTCCTGTAAACCTTTCCCCAGGCAGCTCTTACAAACTTCAAATCAGTTTTTTTTATTTAATTATTTTATTCCATTTGGAAACCATTACTTTCACAGAGAGGAAAAACAGGAAATGATTTTGGAGTTGTGGTATTCATTTTCCAGTTTTCAGGTCCTGAATTCTTTGTGCATTCATCTGCTTGAGGCGGTTGTTAAACTACTAGATGTTTTTTTTTATTTTTTAAATAATGCAGCCCATAAACACATGAACACACGTTGCACAAAAATAAGACTGGCATGCCTGCACATTATGGTGATCTACAGAATTATATGTTGCATTTCAAAGGCCTTTGAGTGATCGTGGGTAAAATATTCTATGCTTTTTGCTTTATTATTGGTAAAATGTAATATGGAATAAATACTGTAACTGAACAGTGTGATTGTTAAATGCCATGAGGCTTGCCTTTTTCTGCTTCTCTTTACCCGTCCCGCAGGACAGTCTCAGCTATGAGCTCATTCTTCCTTCTGCTGAAGTGTTTGAAGTTTATAGAGCTGACACAATAATTCTAGTAAATCTCATCTCATATTAGTCACTGTTATTTTGTAGGTCTCGTGTGTTCCTGTATAAAAAGATGCACACATTATGGTAATTTAATGGTGCTTTATTTCAAAGCTATTAGCAGAATTCACTGACGGCTTCCTGGGATATTTAATTGCTGCACTTGCAGCACATTACACTCGCACAGGGGAACACAGAGGCAGACTTTACAAAAACGTGTGCTTCTTCAATCATGGAAAATGTGAGATCTATGAAGCCACGACAATACATACAGGTATTAGGTCATAATGACTGGGATTCGTATGTTAGATATATTTAATAAATTGCAAAAAATAAATACTTAAGTAAAAGTGTTTCACTCCATCTCTCTCATGCTGTCTGTGAGCAGTTTGAATTCCCAGAGCCTGGAAAGTCCTGGTTCTGACGATTCAGGAGGTTAGGTGAACGCCATATATTCGAGGTGCTTAATAGTTAGGTATTAGCACATATATCAAAGGCTTACCACAGCTGGTGTACACGCTTATAATTATGCAGCATTAAGCACAAAGGAGTATCTATTAGGGGATTATGACAGGGAGTTCAAACAAACAGGAGGGTCACTGATTATACCTCTTCTTCAAGGTCTGTGTTTAGCAATTTGCAGTCTGTGCACATGAATAAATCATACAATTGGAATGTTATTTAAAGACGGTTATTCACGCGTCAATACCTGTGTAGCCGCTCATAACCAGAAAAGATGATCTGTTACAACTGTGGGTGGGAAGGGATTTCATGTTTCCCTATTATAAATCAGAAACAGAAAATCTCTATAACAGCATTGACTTCTGACAGCACACTCCTCCACCGGATTGACGCTCCACATACACCTATCCACAACATCACAGCCAATCAATAAAGAGCATGCCTCTGTAAACCACTGCCTGTGAGTGCAACTCTGTGCATCTGAAGACTATGATCCAATTTCTCAAACTGATTTAGTAGCTCTTTTAAGACCCTTTGTTCCTTTCTATCCCGAAAGTGCTGATTCTTACTATCCTCGGCAGAATGACATAGCATTCCAATGAGTGTGTGCTCTTAGTGGTGGCAGTATTGTCTCCGGTCTCTGCCCACGCTCCTATGGTATAGTTATGAGTCAATGGAAACTAATGAGTTCCTTAGTCCTGGTTTTGTATTTTTAGCATTGTGGATAGACCGAACAGGGCAATGGTTACCAGTCATAGATGTCTAGGTTTAAATGGACACAATCCAGAAAATAACTATGTTAACAGATTAGCAATAAACACAAGTTTTTTGGGTTTTTTTTTTTCACTCAAACCAATAATCTAGGTAATTAAATACTGGGGTTTGTTACCGGATGGAAGTGAGTGAAATGTAAAGAATGCTGTTAACACGGGTCATGTACACACTTCAGCTGTGCGTTTTAGTTTTGTTATTAATTCCACATAACGAAGCGACGTTTTAAATTAGGGAGTTATTAAAACCATTCCCCCCAAGACCACTGCATTTAACTTCATTGGCAGTCAACTGGAAAACGGTGTAGACTGAGATTGTTTATATACATACACACGCACACACAAGCGCACACGCACACACGCCGTTTAAATGACTGTCTACTCTGTGTTAAAGGATAATAACAGCTGGTTCTAATGGAAACTCTTAGTACAGTAGCAGAGTGAGATCCGGAATGCATTAGCGTCCCGTATGACTGCAGTGATGGTAATGCAAACAGAGCGATGAATGGTAAAACAAAAGGACCGTTGTTTAATGCAGCTTGATTCTCATTGTGATCCTCTTCAGCAGTAAAAAAAAAAATCATTTTAAAAACGATCTTCACATCTCACAGACTTCCCTAATAAAAATCTATATCTTTGTATTTTTGATAAGCAGGTGAGTTGTCAGAAGTCCTTGTCCGTTGTGTAGTCCTCCCATTGGATTTAAATCGACTGATTTACCTCCAACATCCTCAACACAAAAACATAGCTTACCTTCGTAAGAAAGTCCAAGAAGCTCCGCTGTTATAGGAAACAGCAGCAGCGACAAAGCGCTTCTAAACATGTCACCTCTCCCTTTGATTCACAGCTGAGAAGAAATACAATCCTGCAGTAAGAAAGTTAAAGTATTGAGCTGTTTTCCTCCACATCCTCCAATAAAAGCAGCAGCTGTAAAGTCCACCAAATATCATTGCAAAGTCCTTAGCACTTGAGCGCAACTAGTAGATTACACACAACAGCTACAGTACTAACTACCAGTTAAACAAAGCGCTAACGTATTATTTATAGGTCCTGTCAAGTTTTTACCAAACTTGGATTTCCGGACTTTTTTTAAAAAAATATATATAACAGACATTTTACGTTTGCGCAATACATTCTACATGTTGAAGCGCTGCTGAAAAGACGCATCCTTTTTCTACTTCAGTAAGCTAACAAATACCCGACATCCACATTCACAGCTTCTAATGTACTTTAAATACAAGTTTACCTTTTTAAAATCCTAGTGTGTTGGACTATCTCTTGTTGCGGTGCAGTGTGCTCACTGTCTTTGTTGCCAGAGACTTCACTTCTGAATGATTTGCCAGTAGTACGCTCCGCTAGCTCTGTCATTCGCTTTAAAGAAACCCAGACTCATTGCTTTAACATTCAGATCGTGTTAAGGTTGTCAGACACCTCCTCGGTTGTGACGCGGTTGGTACTGTACACATTGCCTTCTTATAGTGGAAACCATTATGTCTTACATCCTTACTGTAAATTAAATACAATGTTAGGCTATACGTGTGTACCGCATGCACTGTAATTGTGTGAACTGTTTTTTTCAATAATTAGGTATGTCTGCTGTGTTCCTTCATCGTGCTCTGTGATCAAATATGTACTAGGCGTAACAATCATATAAATGGTGTTCTGTATTGTTATGTTGGTTTTGCGATACATATTCTGTTGTCGATTGAGTGATGACTACACTTTAGCGTCCACATATATAACCAGCAGGTGTAAACTACAGCTAAACAAATAAATCACTTTAAATACATCTGGGGTGATTTTTTTTTTTCTCAAATAATCCGGATAAGCTCTTTAGCTGCGGATTTGTCATTCTGCGGGGAAAGGAAATTCTGAAAATGTGTTTTGATTGCACCCGACTCGATCGGTGGGTTGTTTTGTGGCGTGCCTCATTCCTATGCATTGCTTTTCCGTTTTTTTCAACTTCTCTGTAACGTCGCCAGTATATTTGTGAGCTGGTCTGTAAACTATTTTGCATCAGATCACAATCTAGGTGAAATGTACGTGCTCTAGTTACCTCTGTTTTGATTCGTTTTTTACATACCTGGAATCAGATAATTACTGCTAGCCTCAAATGTGTTCAAAAACATCAAGTGAAATGGTCATGTAAGTGTACCACAAAAAATAGCAGGAGTGTGTCCGAAATCTGCACTGTAAATCAGTCATCAACGAACATTAATCCTACAATATGACATTTTTTTAAAAAATGTGATTTAAATCAAATGAGTTGTAATGTGTGTATTTTCTTACACAGAATGCAGATACTGCACGAGTATTTTGCGGTACGGGAGGTGTTTTGTGCTGTCCTTACAAAGGTAACACGACATTCTCCTGTCAGGACACTGCACTTTGATTGGCTATCATATTACTGTTAATAAAACAATGAATAATCCTCTCCCTACACCGAAACCCTTTAAAAGTGACCGGAGGTGTTGGTTTCCTCAGTTGTCTCGACAGGAAAATTTCGTGGTGCCTTTGTAAGCACTGCTATCAAAAGTAGGCCTACTATCATTCAGTCATACATTATTCAGCTATAACTTCTACAGCACTCAAGATCTACATTATAACGATAAAAATGCCCTTCTCCAGGGCCCCCGTTGGGGCGTTTGGCCCCGGGACATCTCCCCGCCCTCTTAGTGGGCCTCAATGAGCTACACTTGCTTACCTTGCTATTCTGTAATAATTGCTTGCTGTTCAGGTTAGGCGCTGCAGTGCTGCATGCAGAACAGCAGGTGGCGCTGTGTTGGAACACAGGTTATTGGGTGAGGTTTGTGTTTTTAACACAATCATTTGTGAACATTTTGTTGGGATATTCATTCTGCTACTTGCTTAAATTGCTTACCTTGCCTCAAATAATTGCCCTTCGTCTACGTCAGACTGAATATTAAACTGTACAGTTACTGAAGAACAGAAGGCAACTGACTGTGTCCATTTTTTATCTCCTCAAAAAACAGTCTTCTAATCCCATTAACATAAGATGCTTCCTGCTGCTATATTAAAATTGTTATTGATCAATTAAGAAATCAATAATTACATAAAAACAATATTAATTTATCAGATCGGTCCTTAGCCGATAGTGCATTAATTATTGTAAGAAACTAAGTCGCAGATGGAATATCACCTTGGTATACATTAATGATATAAAACACATTTTAGTATGCTGATAAATACAGGTTTAAAAACTTATTGTAGCGATAAGGTCTGTTTGTATTGCACTTTGCACTAGCTTTAAACCACACTGTCATTATCTCGGACTCTGTCACCCCACACTGCCACATGGCACCCCTCTGCGTGGACCTGAGGAGACGAGATGGATGAAAGGCGGAGAAAGAGGAAGAGGGAGTTTTTTCACCGGAAAGCAATCTAGTAGAACGGTGATGACGACATTCCCCTTCTCCTAGCTGCTTGCGGGTGCAGAGAATTGAACTACCAAAAAGTTTTAAAAAGGATTTCGGATATATTCTCAATTGGAATAAAAGCGTTACCCCAAAACAGCCAACATGTCTTCTCCGTCAAGGAGGTTGCAAACGAAGCCGGTTATAACCTGTCTGAAGACCTTTCTCATCTCTTACAGCCTCATATTTTGGGTAAGTGTTAAGTTCGGTTAGACAAAACAACCCAAGCCGCGGTGCGGACAACTGGTGCTATACTACGACTAGCAGCAAGCGTACCATTTCATTTCTCTGCTCAGTAATCTCAACAATTGTGAAATTGAATGTCAGCCATTCTGTGTGGTTATGAATCCCCCTATTCAATTAAAATTAATTATCTTTAAATAACACTAGATTAGCCACAAAAGAAAGTTAATCGTATTTAATCACAAATTCCTAACCGAATACCACATCCTACTGTATTGTATGTAAGCAGAAGTTCGTTTTTTTATACATTAGTTTCAAGAGGCATTATAATTAAACAAGCGTTTTGCGTGTTTTATGTATCTAAGAGCTATTCCATACAAACAACAAAATGTTTTTACTGTAAGATTTGTTATATAGTGGTACTAGCCCTAGAACGCGCAAGTTATAATGTAGTTTAAATATCGACAATCGTCTAGGCGTGTCCTGCGATCTTTATTGTTTTTAGTTTAAAAAAAAAAAACACGACACACGTACGATTTTAGTTAACAAAGGAAAGACGAACAGCCTTTGGCGTTTGTTGCATAAACAAAAGGAAGTGTTTTCTAAACTTTCCGAAGTGTAATCTAGCAACGCGAATGATCGATACCCCGCTTAGCACAGTATTTGTATAGCTAAGCCTTTGTTTTCCGGACGCGTTTAATCGTTGATAAAGACACGTTCATTCCAAAAGCATTTCAGGGTCTGCTTCCATTCTGCTTTGGAGTGTTTGTATCAGCGCTTGCGGCAAGGAGACAGGCGTCTGCACAAACAGTTCTGAATCGAGCATGGATACAGTTTGGAAGTTGTTTGCTTGTATGTTGTGTTTTCAGAGCAGTCTGCGATCTAAGGGGCTACGGTTAAATACATTTAAAAAAAACCTAATGGCAGTTGCGTTTGTTACCAGGGCATGCTATAACTGCAGGTTTACTTTTCAGGAAACGTCCACAAACAGATCAGGACATATTATCAATACAATGTTTCCACTGGCCCAGTTATATTCTGGCTTGGACAGTTCAGTTCGGTAAGTAGTAGGTGTTTCTAGAATTGATAAACTTTTTTTTGACGCTTATGTTTCAAAGCACAGACGCCCAGCTGGGATACATGATCACAGAACACTGCTTGCGTGTAATGGACTCACGTGCGTTAATCAGCAGGAAGAGACCAGCAGCAGATACAGCTGCTTATCTTTGTTGGTGTAGACAGTGTCCACACATGTTGTCTTCTGTCTTTGCTTGTGCTATCTGAAGTGACTGCTATTGCATACCAAGGGCTATTTTGCAATGTGACACTTTTGTATTGTGATATTTTGTAACAACTGTAAGTCGCACTGGATAGGGCGTCAGCTAAGAAATAAATAATAATATTTTAAATTAGGCAATGTGCTGTTCTTGTCTGAGAACCCATGTTAAAGTTTATAATGATTTTCCCCGTGGTATTTCATGCTTTATTAAAATCTTTACCCTACTTTGCAATTTACTATACATAATATATGCAATTACCTGAATTCCTCACGCAAAACATGTTTTGCCCTGATAATCATGTGCTTTTGGAGAGTTGGAAATGACTGTATACTATAATCAGGACACACACCCAAAACCCAATGTACCCAACACAGAATACTTTTTTATTGTAAGCAGAACAGTTATCGGTTCAAAGTCTGACATTGCGATATGCAGGTATTCTGTACTGGTGTATTAATAGTAAAACCAGTATTCCGAATTCAAGATCGTCAACGGGTTTTTTTCTGATTCATTTCAGCTTTTAAATGAAAGCTGTTGTGTTTTGGAACAAAGCTAGAGTCTGTCTAAATGACACAGGGTTGCTTCAGAATACTGGTATTATTTAAGGGGCGTGGTTATCTCTTATGGGGTCTTCTCTGTCATTATATAGGTCGAACGCATGGGTGGTTGTGCAAAAATCAGACAGAAACAAGCTGATGGGGCAAGTGAAATGACCTGCTATTGCAAATTGCAATGTTGAAAGCTTTTAAATAAAGTATTACCCAGTAATATATGTCCTGCTTCAATAAATGCCTGGTATTGGACTTTAATACCTACCCCTAATTGTTTTGCTTCTGTCTTCTGCTGTTTGGGGGGGAAACAATGGAGTTTGGAGATAACAGGAGATAAAACAACATTATCAACTTTATTGCTACTGAGATTTATTGCTCCACAGCTTGAAATGAGATTAGTGGAGGTTATCGCTTTTCAGAACTATTTACTGTACCGCTATGACCCCGCTGCCATCGTGATACTGTCTGTAAAAGGTCAGGGTTTTATTTACAGCATTGCGGACTCTCCTAACCATCTACTTTTAGGGGTAATCCTAGGACAGCCCATGGATTGGGTGATGCAGTCCAGGGTGACACCTCCCTGCTGTAAAATCCTGAAGTGGTTTATCCCAGCAGGGCTGCAGGTTGAACTTCAAAACTGGTGTTTCTGGGGCAGTTTTAAGTCTCACTTTATTCAGTTACTGGCAGACACTGAGTTTAATTTGGTGTCATGATGTTTGTTACAATTATTTAACCTTGCTGATAAAAAACAAACAAAAAAAAAGTTCCCTCTGTGAACGAACCACAATATAGAAATCACATCCAAGTTAAATAAAAAAAAAGCAGAGCACAAGTCTCTTGAGCGACATTCCACAAAAATTAAATGTAATATTTTTTTTTTTTTTATTTCCCCTTTGGGTATTATCTCCCAACACAGCTGGGCACACAGATATTCACAACATTGAATTGACCTAGGCTCCTCCAATGCTACTGCATCGTGGAGCATTTTTACAGCAAACCTGCTACTTGCTGCCACAGTGTTTTTGGCTCAGCAGGCCATCTGAGCTGCACTGTATTGTAACCAGGCTGCATGCCCTGTGATGGCATCCTAACTCCCATCTCTCTCAGTTCACAGGGGTTATTCTCCTCGCTGTTGGCGTCTGGGGGAAGGTGAGCCTGGAAGCCTACTTCTCATTGGTCACAGAACAGAGCACCAATGCACCGTATGTTCTGATTGGTACCGGCGCTATCATCGTCATCTTCGGCTTGTTTGGGTGCTTCGCGACGTGTCGGGGCAGCCCGTGGATGCTCAAGATGGTAAGTGGACCCTGGCCTGTGTGTTTCCAGCTCAATCTCTGCTTCTTCAGTCACTGACCACGTGGAGTAGAGTCTGCGGAAGTTAGAAAGAGGCAGAGTTGCATTGGTTTTTATAAACGTTTGCTGGTGATGTTCGTATTCCGATTGAATCTGCAATTTCAGTTACAGCAGTACAGACCAACATTATTATATACTATCCTCCTTGTCTCTCCAGTACTCAATGTTCCTGGCTCTGGTGTTCCTGGCTGAGCTGGTGGCTGGAATCTCAGGCTTCCTCTTCAGGCACGAGGTAGGAGAGTCCAGACCCGGATCGATACTGTGTGTTCAGATTGCTCCGAAGTGTCGTGTCTTCTGGGCATTAAGTATATAGAGGGGGGGTCTGAATGGGGCAGCTACCTCCAGTTCAAACTTGATTCCTAGGCCAAGGTTCATGAGTCGATCGCTTAAATAAATAATCATATATCATCTTTTTTGTTTTTAAATTGCAGTTTGTGAAATGTGCTGGAAGAGGCTTCTATTGTTTGTGTGTGAGGTAGAGCTGCATGAACAGATCTGTAGGATCAAGCGCTCCAGAGGTGAGGCTCACTGCTGTTGATTGAGCTAATTTACCATTCCAGGTGAACACACTGAAGACACAGCTGCTTGGACTTGTGTAGATGGCTGTGTTTTTACAGCTGTGATCATCACAGTTCCAAGCAGCTGATTCTTCACTGGATTCACTTTGCATGGTAAATTAGCTCAATCAACACCAGCGACCCTCGCCTGATTTCTGTGGAGAAATGTGTGGGGTATGGTTTGTTTAGAGACTGTGAAAGTCGTGTGTGTGATTTATTTTGTATGCTTGACATCAAATTAATTAGATTTTAATAATTATAATTAGACTGGCCCTTTCTTTCTTCCAGATCAAAGCAGTATTAAGTACTACCTACAAGGATGCTGTGAAACACTACAACGAGACAGGACCCATAAGCAAGGCTGTGGACAACATTCAGAGAAACGTGAGTGAGCTTCATGCTTAATATCCTGAGGCTTAGAGCCAAGGAAATAGTGCATTGCTAACACCAGAAGACCAGGTTTATAATGGGACTAGTTCCTTTTCATTATACAGTTCTTAAAATATATATAATATTAAAGCTTGCAAATACCATGCCATTATTATAAAGGGTAATATAATGGTCTAAATACAGCCGCCCTTTAACTCTCTAATCTTTTTTTATACTTTTTGTTCTATGTAAAGTTAATTCAGCATATTCCTTCATACTGTAGTAGATTCCTCTAACCCAGTGCTTCCCAGCCCTGGTCCTGGGGACCCCCTGTGTCTGCTGGTTTTCATTCCAACTGATGTCTCAGTTGCTTAACGAGACCATTAATTGAACTGATCATTTGCTTAATTAGACCTTTTTAATTGTTCCCAGCTTCTCAAGTTGCAGAGTTCAAGTTACTTATAAAATGTTACAGCTAACTTGACATCTGCAACTGTTTAACAGCTGAAAACAATTAAAAAGGTCTGATTAAGCAAATGATCAGTTCAGTTCAGGGTCTAGTTAAGTAATTGAGAGCTCAGTTGGAAAGAACCAGCAGACACAGGGGGTCCCCAGAACCAGAGCTGGGAACCACTGCTCTAAACATTCCATTTGCTCTGCTGCCCCCTGCTGGACCTAACTGGCATTTAAGGGGTCAGTGAAAGCTAATTTGGTTGTATACATCAACCCTGCTGACTGTAATCTCTGCACAGTTAAGCATAGATGAATATTTGTTTAATATAAACTATGAATATCACTCTTTATAATTAAACAGTAAAGGTGTTTTTTTTTTCAAGGGTGAGGCAGTAATGTTTCAGGTACATGTTTTAAAAGTGACCCTTTGCTTGTTTTCCTGCCCCGTGTACAGCTACATTGCTGCGGATCAGACAATTACACTGACTGGGGGAGCACAGAGTACTTTAAAGAGAGAGGCATCCCGATGAGCTGCTGCAATGACTCGCTCACCTGCACACCCGAAGCAATGAAAGACCTGAGCAAGGCTGAGAAAGTGGTGTATCACCAGGTGAGGGACTTCACCCCCGCTGGGGGAGCACTGGGGAGGCACCTTAACCGGCTCATTGAGGGTGCTTGTTTAGGGTGCTGGCTTATGAACCGGGTGCAAACACTCAATCCAGACCTTGCTTATGAACCTTTTTCCACTTGTAGCCAGGCCTGCCAAAATGTCTTTAAGGTAAGAGCCAGCGCCATCCAGAGATCTGCTGCTTTGGATCACGGTTGCTTTTGTCTGGCTGGCAGTACACTGCAGTTCACTAGATGGTGCTGGTGCTTACTAATACAATACACTGGAGCAGAGAGAGTGCTGGCTGTAGTTTGAGAGGTAATGAAATGCCAGCCCTGGGAAAGCCCATTCTTTACAAGGTAGGTGTTCAGGAAGAGACTTTCTAAAGGGTTTCTATTTCTCTTAGGGCTGTGTCAAACTTGTGACCACGGTCATGGAATCCAACCTGGGAATCATTGCTGGAATTAGCTTTGGGATTGCCTTCTTCCAGGTAAGGGTTTTGAATATATGTAAAGCAGCAGTCCTTCCTGTGACCGATGGAGACCAGGAGGCTGCAGCAGCTTCATCTAATACAGTGTTTCTGAGAGATCTGCATGTTCTACAATTAACATATTCCAAGTGTAAAATGCAAGCTAAGAACCGAAAGACCGGCAGTAGTGTTAAGAGTTTTTAAACCCGGTTTTGCATGTTGGTCCTTGTGTCCGGACTGCATGAGATGATGTGTGTTGCTTCTATGTCCAGTCGTGAAGCCAGTGGACAGAACTGTTTTGAAACACAGCTTTAGCTACCTGATTATGTCTGTCTCTGTCTTTTAGTTTTATTAAAGAATACTTTTTCACTTTCTCCGCAGGTCATTGGAATCTTTTTGGCATGCTGCCTGTCCCGGTATATCACAAACAACCAGTATGAGATGGTCTAATGGCAAACAGAGAGAGGTATGAGGTCCTGGCAGTATAGCCTCTCTGATGCACCAGCACGGATATACAGATGGCTTTGGGAAGAAAGTTTGTTTCATTTTAAGGAAATGGATTATCTTACAAAAAGCACTTATTTTTCAGTAACATTTGATTAGTTAATCTTGCATTCCTTTTCAGTAAATCTAAATGCCTGGGTTGGTTTGCACTCGGACTCAAACACATGACAATAATAATGTGCTCCTTATCTTTTCAGGGCATTTTCCAGACGTCTGGTGCTGTATGCTCGTGGGAAGATGACACAAAGGGAAGACTTCTCAGATTTCAAATTCTTCGGATTCTCCTTTTTTTTTTTTTTTAATAGACTGTTTTAACCAGGGTGTGGAATCTAAAAAAATAAAAATAAAACTAGGGGCCAAATGACTACCAGCTCCATGATGTGGCCAGCACAGTTCCATAGCAAGTTGCCAGGTAGCGTCACAAGGACTAGAGACCAGAGAGTTTGTCTTGCTTGCAATTCTTCAGGGTTATACAGTATGATCCCTGGTTCAAAACCAAGTTAAAACGTCATTGTATTATTCATTTAGTAGTTTAGACATTGTTATTTTGATCTTCATTCATTTCAATGCAGAGTGCTTTTGTTACACTAAGTGCTGTATAAATGCTTTATTTTTAGTAGGTTTTAGTAAAGTCTCAGCTGCCTTCTGAAGAGAATTACAAAGGGATGGGTTTTTTCATGTTTGATTTTGATACTAATTCAAATGGCACCCCAGCGGCCTTAAGTACTGTATAGTATGTGCATGCTTTAATAAGGAAAGCAGCTTCTTAGCTGACAGGTTATAGACTGATAAGCTAGAGGGCACAATTCACTGCTGCCTGTAACCACCATGCAATGAAGCTATTTAAATACAGGAACTGCCCCACAACATCCCCATGCCTGCTGTCTCAGAGCTGGTGGGGGAACTGAAAGATTCACGGGGGGGGGGGGGGGGATACAGGTTGTACAGGTTGTACAAGAATCCTGATCACTTAACATTTGTTTGGCAGTAAGGTAGCGGCCCATCATGTTTGTTTGGTAGCCCAGGTGAGTTAGCATTTCATCTTTCAACCAGGTGAACAATACTCTGAAACCAAACCTGCTTCAGGTCTCTGGTTCTTTCAGGTCTCCTGTTAATTGTTAATTGTTCATTAGTCACAGTTACCAGAACCCCGTGCACACTACCACATCCGAGGGATACAAGGACGTCTTAGTTATGTGTTTGATTGGGAGGGGGGGAGTGAAGTTTCATTTATATGTGTGTGTTTTTAAATTGTAATCACGATTTCTTAGGGCTTGGACTAGTTTTGCTTCATGTAAAGGATGGGTTGTAGATCTGAGTGGGAAAACTGAATAAAGAAATGCTTTACATGTAGAATTATTATTATTATTATTATTATTATTATTATTATTATTATTAAGAAGGATCATTTAATACTTTTTTTAACCCTGTTATTGACATCTGTTATTATGCTTTCCTTTAAGAGTTAACAGTGAATTGGTTTCCTATGCTTTCCTGTGGGATGGGAGTGTCATGTATTTCATCTAAATGTTTTTTTCCTTTTCAAGAGAGTAGCTAAGTTCCTGTGTAAAGTGTAGCACACAGGCTAATCCCTTGAAACAATCGATCATGCCTTTCACAAGTTCAGTAAGACGTCTCTTTTTGCATTGCTTGAGGGGGGGTGTACCTGCTACATGCAGAAGCAGTCAAGTGGTTAATAAATGCACTGAACTAAAACAGATGCTGACTTTAAGAATAAGGGCATAGCATTCCGGTCCAGGCGAGTTGTAGACGGTCAGTTACTGTGGGCTAGCTTGTCTGTACCCTCTTGGATAGGCAATATTAGGAGGCAGGCTGGTCTGTTTATCCAGTCCTGGGGAGACCACATGCGCTGAACCGTCTGTTTTGCTCGAATGCCAATAGTAGCTCAGTGCAATAGATACCTTTTATACTAGAAGATATTTTCTAAATGAAATATGCTAAATGAGAGGTAATCAGTGTTAAATGCTGCCTGTACAATTACAGTAACATGCAGAAACAACATGTAAAATAAATACTTGTAAAAATAAACTACCCTCTTCTTCAGTCTTTGTGTGCTGTGGAGTTATTTTGTGCTGTAATTCACAAAGATTCTGCATCGTTAATTCTTGCCTGTTGTCTCCTGTTGTTTTTTTGTGGTAAATAGTTTTATCCAGTAGGTGGCGCCACTGTATAATGCATTTCCTCCGACGAATTTGCAAAAAATTCAAGCAGCAATCAAACTTTAAAAAAAGGGTCGTTTGTATTGTTAGCAAAGTAAAAATGTGCCCAGTCTTTCTGAAAGGAAAGCGACATCAACAATTAACAACATTGTTTGATCTTCAAAAAGAATGACAAACGGACCTTGTAAAGGTGATTTTTCTAATAACTTTTTTTAAAATCTCATGACATGTTAAGGTATTGAATTATATTGTGCTGTAGTTTATTTGTGCCATTGGATACATTCTATGGTATGTTGTTGGTTTGGGAATTTGATTGCAGGTCATCACCTGGTTCAGAAACCGTGAAGTTGCACACCACTTTCCAACTGAACCCGCGGAGGCACGGTATCTTCATAAACTGAGCAAATTACCACACTGCATTTTCCTGTCTGTAATGGTGGTAAAGTCAGAACTCATTGGAACACAACCTTCTTCAAAGTTACTGTGACTTCTACTGTAGTTTCAAGTACAGCAATACAACACAAATACTATAACCACGGAAGTATGCTTTTATCAAAAGGTCGAGCTTTTAAAAACAACATCTATTCGTTTTTACTACAGTAATAAACCTAAATATGAGGCAAATACTTGACAGTCTGAAGCTGAGCTCGTTTTAGCAGTCAAGATAATTGCATGGTAGAGAATTGCTAATAACGAGATGCAATTGAAATCATACAATGCACTCCCTTGAGTCCCGATAGTCTGATGCTGGGCGCAGCCGGTCGTGCCTTTGCCGAAACAGTGAGGGGGCGTGTCTTGGCTTAAATCCGAACCCCCGATAACGAGACATTTTCCTTTTCATATTGGTCGGTGGCGCTGTCAATCGAGACGAGCAGCTGCGTCTTTTTATGGAATTTGCAGTCGGTGGGGAGACCGGGTGTTTTGAGGCTGGGACGCAGTATATAAGGAAGACTGGCGGTGCATTCGGTTACTGTTTAACAACGGTCACTTAGAAAACCCTCCAAACAATTCACCCCTGACAACAACAATCGGAACATCCCCCTAGAATACCCAGGTTTGTGATTGTTTATTGTTGTATTATAATCTGGTATTATTTGTGAAAAGTATGCTTGCAGTATTACGTGCATGTTAATGCGCGTTGTTGAACTTGATCATTTCAAGATAGCTGCAGCTGGTGGCGCTTTTTGCTGTGATAGTTAATACTTGTAAAACTAAGAGATTAGTTAAACGCAATCGTTAATACTATAAGCTTTATAACCATATTTTGTTTCTTAACGTCAAACTAACTTGATATTTAGGTGTTGGGTCTTCATATTAGGATAAGGTGAAATTAGGTTAATAGCCTATAGAAAGCGGCTTAAAGTGCAAAGCTGTGCTCTTGTGTTGCACTGTTATTTGCAAAACTCCTTTGCAACAGGTAAAATGAATTGAACTGGCATAATGTACTGTGTAAAGAACAATAGCGCGTGTTTTTTGAGTTGAGCTACGGCGAGTTCACTGATGCAAGCCTTAATAATTGGCCACGTATAAATGGCGTTGATTCACTGCAATTTCGTGACACGCGTTTTTATTGTCTGGCCTAACTAAGCTCGAAGGCGTTTATAGGCTGGCTCGGTCTTTCTGTAATGCGCTCGAGACGGTAGAGTTCTACAATGAGTTTATGGAAGCTGGGTCGGTAGGTACTGCGGGTCTCTGGTATCCCAGAAGCTGTACTGCAGTATCACTGAGCTTGCTTCTGTGTGTTTTATTTAACCGGTGCTTATCTCGCAAAGCAATGAGCCGGGGAGAGATTGTCTTCTAGCCGCACCGTGCTTACTGTGATAGTTACAGTAACTATTGCATATGGTCTCCTAGATTAGAGTTGCTGTATTATGCAACCGTTTCTACACTAGTATCATGAATACTAAAGCTGTGGTAATCTCCAGGCTTTAACTAAGAGGGTGAAGTAAATCTAATCCTAACCATGAAAACTACTTGTCTTGCTTGAGTTGTTTGACTGTGGGTTTGTTTTAAATCGGTACTTTTTTTTTTTTTTTTTTTTTTTTAATAAAAAAACAAACACGTTTTTATTTAACTGAATGGTTTGTCTAAGAAACTTCAAGGTGTAACTTGAATAAATTTTAAAGGCAGAAATATTACCAAATATGTAATTGGTTGAACACTCTGTGTTTTTTACAGGTTTCAGCCCATATATATTTTTAAAGCAACATAAAGCCTCCCAAGATGATGATGATGCAAATGAACAGCGAGTGCATTAACCCCAAGCACTCCCTCCTCAATGTCATGAACAAGTTCATCGCCGCCACCAACAACATGGACGAAACAGTCATGGTTCCCAGCCTCCTGCGGGACGTGCCTCTGGAAGAGGAAGACCCCAAACTCAACAACAACATCATCTGCCCCAGCAAGCAGGGCGACATGTACGAGCACTACCTGCTGCTGAAATCCATCAAGAGCGACATGGAGTGGGGGCTGCTCCGCAGAGAGATGAACGGGGGAGCCGGCTTCCTGGAGATGGCTGTCAAAAGCGGGGAAGAGAATTCTGCTGAAGACGGAGCTGATCTGGAGCAGCAATTCCATTACCACCTGCGGGGGATCTTCGGGGTGCTCTCCAAACTGACTGTCATGGCCAATCGCTGCACTAACCGCTACAAGCGTGAGATCGGAGGCAGCGGTTGCATGGCTTAGCGGGACAGGAGGCTGGCTGGCTCTCAAAAGGACTTTGCTTCTTTGCACGAGTGGTGAGGCTGATGGCGCACTGACGAAAGAATCGCTTTCCAAGGGTGATAGTTGATGTGGTGTGAGGGGAAGCTTGTCTCGATGTTCAGCCCACTCCCATAAGCACCGTAAACTGCACTCCTACCCACGAATACATTCCCGGTCTGAAACCAGACCGGCGCAGCAATGGACCTGCAGGATTCTTTTTCTGCATACCCGTATAAAATATGCTGTAGTACTACCCACAATCTTAAAGGCTGTTTAGTACTCTGGTGTATTTCAAATGGGCAGCTTGAACTGGTATGGTTTTGTTAAATTTATCCAATCAAATTAATAAATAAATGACCCCAAAAAACATAATTCCATATTATTGGCTATTTGTGTGTATTTTATATAATGTAGTAATTATTTTTTAATAAAGCTTTGATCGGTTTTAATTTGTTCTATCACGTAGGACCTTCTTAGAAGTAGGTAGCATGACCCTGTATAAAAAGAGACCTTTGCATTTTTAGACAAAGTTCCAAATTTAAGCCGTATAGTCATTCTTAAGTGAAGTCTCTGTAGGCAATGTGTAATCAGATTTAACAAAATGTAAACTGGGAAAAGGATCAGCTCCCACTGGTCTCTAAAGCAACCTGTACTGACATCTTCTGATGTTTCCCAGTGGAAACTGGTTTTGTAAGGGCTAGATACGCCTCCTGGAAAACATATAAAAAACACAGCAAAATGATTGGCACACAGTGCTTGTTGGTATATAGTGTGTGTTATTTTTCTATTTTTAGTTTTCCAAGTTTTAACAATACTTCTTAACTGTTTTATATTTATATATACACATGAAAAAAAGTTCTACACTGGACTCAATGCTGAATCCATCAGATAGCATAGAGAGCATGCTCCGCCCCACCCCTCATCTGCTTACCATAGCAACAGTCCCAAAGCTTCAGCCAATAGTCTGGAGGTTCTTTTCTTTTCCTTCAAAATGGATAACAGTGATTGGGTGGCAGAAGAGTAGTGGAGCGTCTCCAATAGGGAGAGCTGGCAGTGTGACAGTTGGCAGGAGTTGCAGTGAGAATTGTTTGGGATCTTTCAATACCCACTGCACTGGATATCAAGGTAAAGAAAGAAAGAACGGTGCTGGTGGATTGCCAAGTGGAAAGTTTGAATCCCTTTTTGTCTTTTCATCTGCTGAGGTTCACTCTGTCCCTGCTTTTACACTGAAGTTTGACCAAGAAGAACGGCTGTCATGTCGAATACCCCAAGCATGATTATGCCCCATAAAACACACATGCTGCCGGTATTGTAACCCCATTCACTTACTTCAAAACCGTGGCTTAATACAATCATGTAAGAAAAGACTCACTAATACATAACCCTTGGGGTGGTTTCACATACTAATATTGGAATATCTTACCTAATGTTACATTAGGTCAGTCCACGATTAGTGAGAACTTAGGTAAGACCATCTTGCACTACCCTATATTACCTTAAGGAAAGGTAGTTCAGGATTAGATGCAGTTAGAAGCCAGGATTTCAATATTGGGGATCCTGACACTCCTTCAGCCCTTATAGAGATATCCGTATGGAGGAAGTTACTCCACCCCTGCCTCTCGGAAGAACAGGATCTTCTTGTCACTGGAGAACCCAGAACACACCCTGCCTCTGCTCTATAGGAATCCAGTATGAATGCTGTGAGTAATGCAGACACAGTTATTTTAACAGAAGCCTAACCCCAGCATCTCAATTTCTTCAAAGAGTGAGCGTCATGCTTGAGCCTCTTGAATTCAATTTTGATAGTGCCGACAGCCAGCAAAAACATTACTGGAAGTTATCAAAGACAGAGGGACAGTCCTTGGCAAGCTCCTCCAAAAACTCGGTGCTAGGAGTTTTGTGTTCGTACGCTGAAGGCTGCGTTTTATGTGAAATTCTCATTCCCGAAGTGCAAAGGTACCATAAAAAAAAACAATACATATTGTAACTCTGTCTTTGTAGACTTTGCTTTTGAAAACTCACCTACCTTTGCCCCGTGCTGGCACACAGATGTGCTAAAGTGTGTTACAAAAAAACACAGTAGCTATAGTTAAGTATGACAAACTGCAAAGTTATGTAAATGTGAATAGAGACATGGTGAAGGAGCCTGCTATAAAATGCTGTGCTGGCGTCTTTCCCCTCGTGGTAAATGTTTTAATTTGAGCAGGAGCACTTTAATATTGCAATGTCTTATTTACAGAAGTTCTCTGAAGATGGCTAACTTCAGAGGTTAAGCATGTAAACTGAATAAGGATTACACACATACAGTGCATGCTAAATCACAGAAGGTGCATGTAGAAACTACATCCATTGTGTTAAACTTGTCGGTTTTTGCCTAAGGGAGAGCTGCTACAATATGGGTGGGGTGCATATTCTGTAAAGAGGAGGGGGTGGGGCTGAGTAAGACAGGGTCATCCGATTTTTAAACCCCACCATGCATAATATGTATGCAATCTCTAAATCATTAGAGATTAACAGTTGTTGTTATTCAAGCAGCCATGTGGCTACAAACCATCTTGCAGTTCTTCCCAATTAAACTATACTGTAGTAATCATCACCTCCGTCAGATAAATGTTGTGTAGAGCCAGCTGCTGTCCTCAGAGGACCTCGGATCGCTCCTTCGTGTTCTTGAGAGAACTTTTTTTTATATTGTTACTTCTTCTTTCACAATCTGGGGATACGGATCCAACTGGCCACAGAAAACAGGAACTGAAATAAATGGGGCGGGGCGGGGGTTCATAAGCAGCACTGCACACAGATGGCCAGAAGAAAAAGGGGGTTCAGACGTTAACAGTCTGGGGGCAGCTTTGGGACTGCCTGTGTCGAAGCCACTTGGGCATCGTCCTTGGCAGAGATCACTGGCTGCTCCGTACACTTCATGTAACATCCATATACCTCCTGCGGAGTCTACAGTCCTATCTGTTGAACTCAGCAATAATTCCTAGGCTAGGTCCAACTGCTTCCAAGGTTCATTAGCTTGGTAACGCTGCTTGATTAGGCTTGGCTAGACAACAAGTACCAAAGTTGAACTTGAATCCTCCCGATCCGTAAGCGGGTCCCCATGGCAAGGCGACATTCAAATGTGGCATTTAAAATTGTATAGAAAAACAATATGAATTGAAAATATATGGCTATGGTAAATGGTTATTAGAAATATTGCATCATTTAGTTAATGACAGTGAAAGCACAGTAAAGCACTGGCTTGTTCAGGGAACTATGAAAAGAGCATGGAAACATGGTTACCCTGGGGAAAGAACAGCACATTCATAGAGTAAGCATCATAAAAGCGTGGTTATCTGCAAAATGCAAATGTACTATGAGGAACTTTTGTAATATTTGGGTTTTGATTACACCATAAAGGACTGGACTTGAACCCAGGTCCATAGGGATAACAAGCAGACAACACTGTTGACTGTCAGCCAATGCCCTCAGTAAGCCAACGTGGTAAGACGTGTCAGACAGTGCAACAGCTGCACTGCGGTTACAGACACTGATTGCAATAAACCAAGTCTGCTTGATAAGGTGCTTACAGATCGTGCCAGGGTAGACACACAGTTTAACAGAGACTGGAGTGAAATTAGTGCTGCAGGTGCTATTGTAGTGATTGTAAAATGCATGTAACATCATGAAACTGCACTATAATAAGGCATGCAGATGTAACAGCTAAATTAGGGATTGGATACATTTTAATGGCACTTGTATAAACTTTGCACTGTCATACAAGCAGACCAAGAGAATTCAATCTACATTTGAATGAATGTGAAAGAGATTTTCAGCAACTGAGATATGTACAGATAATGTTTGTACGGTACGTGTTTTCAGACACTTCCCACATGAAAACAACTGTGGTTAAACAGCATTGAAAATGCAAAAAAAAAAAAGGAAATACAACTGCAGTCAGGATCTTGTAACTGTTCATGTATGGGTAGTGCAGATAAACTGTACTTACTGAAGTCATGTGGGTCAAATTATTACACTTGCCCTGCGGTTTGTAGGTCTCATTTATCCAGTTCCAATGATTATATCATACATGCTACATGTAAAATGTTAGAGTTTTATTTTCTATAGCTTTAAAGAGTTGTTGTTTGTAGATCAGCTATTAGGCTCTCAATTTGCCCTATATGCATGGAAAGTAGCTGCAGGCTGGTGCAAGTTCATACAGCATCGTTTATAGTTGTTTCTTTTAGGTTCTAATATTAAAAGGAACTTTGCACTACAAACAGGGCCCTGAGTGTTACAACAGGGTGACTTGTTGCCCGGTCAGACAGCTGTGTAACAGGGCCCTGGCAGGACCCCTGATTGGAGCCCATTCTCCAAGTAGACGAGGATGTGCCGATCACAAGGTCTATGTGACCAGACTCCCTGGCAGGAGAATTCCTGCCCCGACTCCCTTTTCAGTCAAATATCCTTAAAGTACCGCCTGCTTTCTTGGCAGGAAGGAAAGTTCGCTGCTTAAATATAGCGGCCGTGCATCTTGACTTCTAAGCAAAGGAAAACCCCTGCTTACCTGCCTGATAAAGCATTTCCATAAACCTGAATCGCAAAGAACAAATAACCAAAGCTGGATTTTCACTCAGAGACTTACACAAGCACCAGGTGTGTAATATATACTGTATGCATATCTTATCTGTACTGTCAAATCCACATATATGGTACACCTCAAAATAAACTAGATCAAGTATCCAGACATTTCAGCTAGTGTCTTCATTTACTTCTGCACACTTTACATACAGCACACCATCTGTGTGATTGCACAACTAAATTTAGCACCAAAACCAAAGCAATCCTCCCAGTCTGTCTGCAGCATCAATCACACAGGGTGACGCAATACTTGTTGATAGGAAGAATAACTTACATGCTTTCTTTATTTTGCATAGATGGAAGCCACTGTATATGGAGTACAAAAAAAGTGCATCAGTTCCGTGTTTTTAGGGAAGTCCAGTACAGTACATGCAGGTTTTAATTTCAGCGCTAGCAGCAAATAAAATTTGAAGATTGAGATTTGCCTTATAGAGATATGAAACAACTTGTTAAACTATGGCTTTGTATTGTTTGCCCAGTTTCTATTGATACATCAGAATGGATGTGTTTATAGACCATGTCAGCTTTATTTCTGTACACTCTGAAAATCAGCCATTTCAATATCTGCAGACTAAAAGCAGACAGGAGACAGCAGAGGGGATGCTTGCAGATTCCTGCCTATATTACACAGCACTACAAAAAACAGCCAATGGAAATATGAGAGTTGTGAAATTAAAATGTTACTGGTATTAATAACTTTACATTCGTTTTTTCCAATTATTATCTTATCCATTATGAAATTGATAATAAAAAAACCCTGTCCTGAATGAGCCGTCATAAAAATGTGAGTCAACTGCACAAGCAGGGAGTGAGGAACATGCAGGAATATGTAAAGTGCATTTCAATATCAACTGGGCAGGTCTTTACTCCAGTGCAATCCAGATTCACCCGCTTGGACACACAGTGTTTATGGAAAGGCAACCCATTACAGAGCGGGTTTATCTACTCAGACTTCACTACCGATCTTGTGGAAACTGTTCTATCTAAACTGATGTGAGCCCTCCTCCCCAGCAGGTCTGAGTTGATCCGGTCTCAAACCGGTGTTAGTGTGAACAGTCACATCACTGTGGAATCAGTCTTGGTTTGGTTTTACAGCCTGGTCTGAACACAGCTTTTGATTAGTAATGCTGATGTTCTCCAGTGCTTTGGGGATCTTGCTCATAGCCTCCACAGCTGCAGCACTAGTGCTACACGAAATCGAGAGCAGGTAAGACATCCTGGGGAGTCAGCTTCTGCCAGCTGTGGGGACAGAGTTCAACCTCCAGTGCCGAGTGAGTGGAGCAGCACAGCTGCTGTAAATGTTTAGTGCACATGGAAGCCTGCCTGTTGCTGGGGAAACTTTCCCATTCATCAGCCTGCAGCTCCGTGATCACTGAGTCCAGACAAGAAAGGCTTTGAAATGCACATTAGATAACTCTCTGGGGGATATTTCCATACCTCCAGTCACCCTTCCTTACATTATTAATAAAAGAAAGCACAGTAAAGCATGATAAAGCACAGGAGATGGAACATCTGTGTGTCACACCTTTCTACATACTGTATATCTAGAGAAATGGGAGTACATGACTACATCATCAGTTTTGTCTGATATCTGACATGGAGCTGAGAGTCATGTTCATATGTCCGTTCTTATGCCTTAAATACATACAGTGGATCTTTCTGACACTAGCTCTAATATTGGTTTTAAATGCCTACTTCATATACATTGAGAAGGACATTGATTCTATTCAGTACTGTACATACGGACCCTTTTCAGGATTGGCGTACAGTCGTTTTTCATAATCAGTGGCTGGCTTTACCTCTTCAGCGCCTGCAATCCAATCCTGGAAGCAATCATCTGTGGTGACACAGCCCTGAACTGCGGATGAGAATGGGTGCAGATTCCACAGGCTATTGAATGAAGTCTTGAAGAACGACTCCTCTGGTCCTCATCCTCCAGTACATGGCAACACCAGAACAAGACACTCTGAAAGAAACTGATTGGAGGGGGGAACACCAATAAGACATGAGCCTAATAATAAAACATTTTCACACAGGCACAATGAGAAGCACGATGTTTGTCACAGTTGGGAGACCACCCTTATCATAGTGTCCCCTGGTTTGTTTATTAATATGCTTTGCCATACCTTGCTATTCTTTACAGTGCTTACCTATGCTTCACCATATTACACTTTGCTATGGTTTAATGTTAGTGGTGTGTAAGGGCAGTCACAATGTGGCCAATGCTAATAGGGAATTATTTGTAAATCCCTGGTTATCTGTCCTTCATTGAAAGAGATATGAAAGGGGACATGTGCAGTCCTCATTGGCCCTCTTGTAGGCAAGCAGTATAGACAAAATGACCGAGTCATGCCCCAAGACCAGGCCGAGTGAGATGTGGAGACGTGTGGCAGGTATTCAATCTTGCTGCTGCTATTTTCAGCTGTGGCGGGCCCTAAATAGTTGTCCCTGGTACTAAAAATGAATGCCATACATCGTGCCAGATTAGCAGGCCTGGGGGGTTACACTACAGACCAGCTTAATAATGTATATTAGGAAAGAACAGTTTGTGACACAAGCCCATTCCTTCAGCTGTCTAAAAAAGGTTACTAGTTCAAGGTGAAGCTGCGGTAAGAATGTCAGCCAGAAAGCGGAGATACCGGTAGCCAAAGTTGTGACCCCCAAAATATACATTCATTATGAAGGAGCAATTAATATAAAGATAATAAACACCAGGGTTTTTTTTCTGGGGTGTTTTATACATGTGTAATGTGATGTAATACTGCTATGAATATGCTATAAATGAAAGTATAAAACAAGTTTAGGAAAATGTGTGAAATACTGTGCAACACAGGTTTATATGAGCGCAGACCAACAGATTATAAGCAGTTCTTCCCTGGACTTTGAAATGAAGCTGTCACCGAATGTTAACAATAAATCAGCATGAACTTTTACTGGAGTGAAAATGAAGAAACAAAGGGGGCTTGGGATCCTGCCAGAGTATGAACAAACCGCTTATTCAGAGGAGAATTAAACTCCTTCTGCTTACCAAGAGGAATATTTTATAAATCCTGTAACGTGTCTTGCAAGATCTTGAGGGCAAATGCGTCTAGAATGTGCTGAATAGCAAGCTGTGAAACAGATTTCAGAAAGAAAAAGCCAATTCATTTGCTGGTTCACATTCCCAAACCTCTGTCTGCATGTAGGTTTAAAGATTTGGGGTTTTATTTAGGAATGTGTGAATTGGAAACGTCCCTATGCGATGCTCCAGTATTGTCGTTGTAGCTCTACGTAGATAGCGAGTGTTTGAGGCACGTTAAATGTTTCAGCATTGGCTTAGCATCGACCCAACAACTAAGCACTGAAGCCAATTGCAAATTTAAAAAGAAAAATTGAATACATGCATTTTGGTTTATTTAAAATAACATATCTGGTCTCCAGAGTGCTAAAAGTTATTTTTTCACACCTTGCTTGCAGGTAATCTTTCAGATAGGTGATTTCACAGAGAGTTAAATTGCACCCCCCCCTTCTCCCAACCTTCTTACCTGTTACAAGACAACCAACTGACATGCTTTTAACCTGAAGTCACTGCTGACGTAAAATAACCAAGGTAGTAAAACAGTGACAGACTACCTGAAAAAAGGGCATACAAACTGATAACTTCCTTTAACCAATTCTGGTATCTGATTGCATGTTCGCTAGAACGTGTTTGTCTTTCAAAATTGTGAGTATGGGATCCATGGATAACACTATGTAACACAATTTTTGTTCCTGGGTAGTAAGTGTTATTTCCTAATTGCTTATGTCTCAAAAGTATAGAAAATGGCTATTATTCCCCACAAACTTTGCTTTTGTGACCAGGAGTGATATTTTGAAATTGACCTATTTCCAATGAGAAAACGGGTGAATTTGTGTCTTTTCGTTCACATAAAGTCAGAAAAAAACAACATATGAATCCAAATTAACATGTATTTATACTAAAGTAATACAAAAATGACTACAAAAGATTTAGAAGTGAGTAGTTTTTTGAGATTTACAATTATACTGTAAATCACTTTCACGAATCAGCTCCCAAATGTAGTCTCCCATCATGTTCTCGTTATACTGTCCTTCATTGACAGCTCATCCAGGAGCCTCAAAGCCGTGCTGCTCCATAATGGTAACAAGTACCCGTCTCTTCCCCTGACTCACTCGGTGCTCCTCAAAGAGGATTACAACAGCATCAAGACCTTGCTGGATGCCTTGAAGTATGATGAGTACGGCTGGGACCCCCGGAAGGTGCTGATGCCACCACTGCAAATCAAATTGGGCCTTATGAAACAATTTGTCAGAGCTCTAGATAAGGAGTTGGCAGCCTTCAAGTACCTTCAAGACTTCTTCCCTAAGCTGTCTGAGGCAAAGATCAAAGCCGGTGTCTTCGTCGGACCACAGATAAAGAAGATCCTGGAGTGCAATGAATTCCCCAAGAAGCTCACTAGTAAGGAGAAAGCGGCTTGGAACAGCTTTGTCGCAGTGGTTCGGGGCTTCCTGGGCAATCACAAGGCCGAAAACTATGTGGAGCTGGTTGAGACTCTGGTGAAGAACTACGGCACAATGGTCTGTAGGATGTCCCTCAAAGTCCATATCCTTGATGCTCATCTTGATAAATTCAAGGAGAACATGGGAGCGTACTCGGAGGAGCAAGGTGAGCGCTTCCACCAGGATATACTGGACTTTGAACGCCGCTACCAAGGACAGTATAACGAGAACATGATGGGAGACTACATTTGGGGGCTGATTCGTGAAAGTGATTTACAGTATAATCATAAATCTCGAAAAACTACTCACTTCTAAATCTTTTGTAGTCATTTTTGTATTACTTTAGTATAAATACATGTTAATTTGGATTCATATGTTGTTTTTCTCTGACCTTATGTGAAAGAAAAGACACAAATTCGCCCGTTTTCTCATTGGAAATAGGTACATTTCAAAATATCACTGTCCTGGTCACAAAAGCAAAGTTTGTGGGGAATAATAGCCATTTTCTATACTTTTGAGGCATAAGCAATTAGGAAATAACACTTACTACCCAGGAACCAAAAAAAAAAAAAATTTGTTACACGGTGTAATGGAACAGGACAGCAGGTAAGATTTCTAGAAGTGTTTCATTTGCTCTAATAACTTAACAGGTATTGGAGCAATGTCCATATGTACCAACAAGCAGAGCTCCGTGAAGCTGTCAATGAACAAGCTTGTTTTCCCACAAAGCTTCCTGCAGCCGTTTCCCCACATAATGTATCCTTACCCTTTTCATGCTCGGGAGCTCTGTGCACTTGATATAATATTCTAGTCTGCTGTGAAAAACCTCCCTCTTTTGATCACGAAGAAAGCAACAGACCAGTCGAGACGTGTCCTCCTTTTCAGCTTATCAGGAGTGACCCTTCTCCGTCTATCAGCCAATCAGAAGTCTGGAATGCTGGGGGCTCGGTCATGGGGCGGCTCACTGAAATTGGAGTCCAGGCGATAATGGCAGAGGGCAGGAAGGGGGATGTTAGAAATATTGTGATACAGGAAAAGAAAACCGTCCCCCATGTCCGAAATACATGGCAAGACATCTAAAGGGAATTCGATGTCTGCCAATAGCTCTGTCTAGCCCGATCAACACGCGGTGGGCACCACTTGCCTTTCCTGCAGTGTTAATGTTTGCACGCCCTATGAATGTTTAAATAACATTCTGAGTAACAGTTTTGTACTCCCTGTACCAGAATGTTTAAACATGTTTTTATATTTTGCAGCCAAGGCAGTTTTGGGGAGTCTTCCACTTTTACTTAAGCTGCTTACTGTAGGTTGGCACCTTGCCTGGGTAGTTGTGAATCATTTCCCCTGTAGCCAACAGACCTTAACTTGCAGAACACAGAGGCAGTATTTCAATAAATACAGATTGAAGTGAGGAAGGGGTCGGCATTACTATCTAGAAAAATATTATAAAAATATTAAGACTACAAAAGCTGTTTCTGGATTTCAGATGCTTGTGGGTTGATCTAAACAAATGTGCTGCGTAGGGTTGATTTCAAGCCAGGCCTCGCTTAGAAGGGTCGGCATCCTGTTGAACTGCAGTAACCTTTTGATCACGAAGCTGCTTCGTGGTGTGCAGCATACAGCCAATCCCAGCCTGGCATGAGGAAGAGTTTAGCCAATCAGAACTCAGCAGTGAGAGGGTTTGGCTCTGTTAGATTCCACAAATGGATATTCACATATACACTTCCTTTTTTTAAATGCAAACCCTTCAGACAAGGATATGGTAAAGGTTTGTTATTGTATGAAGCAATAAATGCATTTTAATTTTGTTTAAGTAGACTGAGTTTACTATAACATATCCTTGTGCTGACAGCTTTCTTCACTGACAAGAATTTAGAAAACAAAGGGGCAACTAGAATGAACCGTGCACTTTAGCATGGTAAAATCACAGCAAAGCTGTGCATAGCAGCACAGTAAAGCATTAAGCAGGTAAAAAACAAAAGCAGCGCATCCCCACTGACACAATGTAAGTGTACAGGCATCACCGATGGTATAGTTTGGAAACAACAAGCTGTAAATGTGTTCCAATTCCCGTTTCCTTCTGGTCACCAGCAGAAAGAAAGAATTAGGCAACAGAATTAAACAGCCACCATGTTCCAATACCTAGCCTATAGGTCTAAGATGAAAAGCCTTCACAAGCACTTACACTATAATTGTTCCCAAATATATCAATGGACCTAAGCCTACTTACCTCTCCTTAATCCAAAATCCATTTCAATATCCAGCCGTCATCATTAGTGCTGCATCTGAAGCAGGGATGGAAAGAAGACTCCCATTGCATAGCAGTGTCACCCATTCCAGGCTTTAATACAAGCTTGATTTGCCAGTCTATAGGTAACAAGCTCAGGTGTGTCTGATTAAAGTCATAGTAAAACCAGGAATGGATCAAACCGCTATGCAATGGGAGTCTTCTTTCATTCCCTGATTTGATGCAGAAGATGCCTGACACCTACACTTTTCAATACAAATATCAATGATTTTGAAGAGTACCTGAAACCGAGCAATTAATAGGTTCTCCATATGATTCATAAAAACGATATATATTCAGTCTCGCTATAGTGTCGACAGGCAGTGGCTGTGTGCTATAGCAACTAAACACTGAAATTTACCATATATCCACCCATCCACCTCCATTCAAGTGCCTTGGCCATGGTATATTTAGACTCTAGGAATTCTGCTTGAACCACTGGAATAAACTCCAAGAATGTTTAATAGTGCAGTGCAGCTCCTGAAAAACAAGTGGTCCTGGACGTAAATCTTTCGGGTATTAAATTAAAGAAAGACCTGCACTTGATCTGACAGGTGAACAGATCACAGGGTCATGGTGGTCTGGTTTACTCAAGAGAAGATCCAGCTTGAGCTGTCTGCAACCCCTTTACAGTTTCCCCCCTCGTCAGTTAGGCTTGCCCAGAGAGAAATGCAGAAGGAAGAATATCGCCTCAAGCAATTAACTGAGCGCTCATTGAATTCAACTGATCTGCTCCACATTCAACTTACCCTCCAGCTAATAAAGTCAAAGACATATGCTCCTTTCAAATGATGCATTCTCTCAGAAGTAGAACAAAAATAAAATCGTATATACAGCTGTGTTGTCACAGTTTGATAGCCACAGATCTTTACTATACTGTTTGGTTTTTAACAGTAGTTGAAAGATTCTGTAGAATATTCAAGTGCATTCTCTTAACTGCAGTGCAGAGCTCTCTCTCTTTCTCTCGACTTATAAACCAACACTGGGTTATTAGCGCCATCTTGTGGATAAACCATGTACAAAATGAAAGAATAACATTTTCAGCTTCTCCCAAAGCTGGGCACGTTACCAGCTGGTTTGACAGACCCCGATTATCACTAATCTTGGACTTTACGAGGTTACTTTAGGTAAAGTAGCACGAGATTAGAGCTACTCTGTGAAAGCAGCTGTACACACTGTGGGCTGTTAAATCAATGGGGGGGCGCCCAAACTGCAGAAGATAACATCTCAGAAGCACCTTACACGTCAACTTAAGAAATAATGAAACACATTCAAAGGTTTAAATGATTTGTTTTGTTTTTGTCCAATGCCGTTACACCTCCTTTGAATCATATGAAATCATTTTGAACTCTGTAAAAGAGCTGTTCTCTGCATGGGTAATACCTACACACAGGATGAGCTGCACTGGAACTGAGCCAGTGTATTCGAGAGTTTAATCGTTCACACACTTTAAGAAAACATCTTCAGACAAAGTAATTCTTTTCACTGCTACGCAGTTACCCCTGATAGATTACTGTTAGGTTACCCAGAAGATTAAAATGAAAAACACAGCCAAACTTAACAATCATGCTTTATTCTGTTATTTGTTTCTTTAAAAAAAAAAAAAAAAAAAAAAAAATTAAAATGTTTTCATTTTAATACCTTTTATCAGCAACACACCTGCTGTTACTTGTTAACGAGGTTTTAAAGTATTTTCGCCCTGTTCTTTTTTTCTACCCCGGACAGGCGGATAACCTATACTGGAAAACTAAATTCACAATTACTATTTTTTTTTTCTTATTATTTATTTATTTATATAACTTCAAAAAGAAAGCTTCAAGTGATTGTCAAACACAAAACATCAGTTTTCTGTTTTGTTTTTTTTAGCACCGGGTACAATAAAACTGTACTCTTGCTTGTTAAAATACTTCGGGGGAAAAAAAAAAAAAAAAAAAGTACTTCAACCGAGCAAAATCTTCCACGGTATGTTTCATAAACAGCACCCAACCATACAGAGCAATCTTGTTAAATCATCCCACACACACACACACACACACGAAAATATAATAATTATAAGATCTATTAAATAAAGCAAGGAAACAAACGCTGTATTACTTTAAATTATAAAACAAATCTCAGTGACTGTAGCATAAGCACATCATCTAGGTAGAGAGAGGGGGAGGGGGGCGGTCGTGGGCTCTGTTCAAATCAGAAGGGGCGCAAGCCCGTCTCCTAATTTTGTGCAATTTCTCAAAAGCTCCCAGTTAAACAGTTTCCAGTAATTCAATCTTGTATCTTCCTGCTTCATTGAAAAGTCTTTGGCAGACCTGGATGAAGGGCAAAAACAATGGAGAGGATTCTCAAAGCCAGTGTGGTAAACACTTAGCAGTACTTGCACCAAGACCAGGATCAAATAAAAAATACAGCACCGCTGTAGCTCCATGCTGTTTAATACAGCACCCCTTTCTCTGACCTGTATGTCAATACATGAGGCTTCCAAAGGTATAGGATTCAGCCGTTACAGTCAGATTCAGCTCTGGCCTTTCACATCTGCTGTATTTACACCCCTGCGAAGACTGCACTTTTTATTTGGAATCAGTTTTTTTTGACATCTGTACATCTTAGACTCGTCAACATCAAGTGATATGCGCGAGCTGGCCAGCAGTGGTTAAAACGTTTGAACTCAGAGTACCTGATTTCCGGGTGATAGCCTGAAATTATCTTGTGCGCTACTGGGATGTGAACTTGCAAGTAAAGCATTTTCATTTTTAATAATTCAAAACCCTGCTACACAGCTTACAATGTTAAGGGCTTTCCTGACCATGCCTGCATGCCAATTGAGGCTACATCTGTACTGTCTACTGCTGGCATGGGCTGAACCAAACAAACACAATCTACAAACTGCTAAGGAAAACAAACAGCCTAATGGGCCTTTTTGTCCCTCACTATTCTTGTGCTTGTACAGCTGGTGAATGCTGGCTTAGTCTTGCTCTTACTCCTGGGCAGTTCATTCTTGTGACAACAAGCAGGGGATTACTCCTCCTCCTCCTCCTCTTCCTCCTCTCTCTCTTTCTCTCTCTGAGAACATTCAAATCAATTTGGAAAACAAGAACACTTCAGGAAACTAACACAACAACAACAACAACAACAACTCTGCTATCATCTTCACCAAAAATATATTATTTAAAAAACAAAACCAAAACAGAATTCTATTAGAGGAGCACTGGCTTGAGGATAAAAACTTTTTTTTTTTTTTTTTTTTTTTTTTTTTTTTAAACACTGTATGTATAATGATCGATCTAATTCATACAAATCATTTTAAATACTGAATATCAGAACGTTTCTCTAGCCTGTGAATGACGGCCACCCCCTTGCAGGAAAAACGGTGGCCACACCTGATCCCTGCCCCTTACCAGATACGCAGCAAAGCAAAGGAAAGAAAAATCACAATTGATAAACCACAAGGAATTTATCGGTTGGTATTGATGGTTGTGTCCGCTTCTCCTCTTAATATTTGTATGGAGGAGCCCAGCAGCCCAAGCAAGTCCGGAACACAGCGCAACAGCTCAACGGGATCCTGCAGGTCTTTGGGTGGCTGTGTTAGCTGGCTTGCAGATGCCTGTTTATAAAACTCTGCCTCTGTGATGCTGGTGATCTCAAAGTGAGGGTATCGAGCCCGAAATATCCGTGCAGAAACTTTGAGTCGCTTCAGAACGTCCGACAGCAGCAGCCAGTTGCAGGAGCTGTAAAAATAATATAAAAATAAGATCCATAAAAAATATATTTATACAGTCAGCCATTAGGATCAGTTCTATTATCATTGGAAAGACATTGTTATATGCAGTATACTTTCCACATGAGAGGAAGAAGCAGCTCTTATGATAAAGGACCATTGTACACTGCAGTAAACCTTTATAAGAGGCAGCCTGATTGCTTTGAAGCTCACAGCCTGTTGGAATCCAAGAGATATTCTGCACTCAGAAAGCTTCTAGAGTGATGCATAACATTATTATAACTGACTAACAACTCGGGTGTCTGAAATGTTCCCAGTTACAGAACTAGCTCTTCAGTCATGTAGTTCAAATGAAGCCCACTCACCAGCCACCTACAGTAATAACCCACTTTTAGTTATCGGAGCTGGTGCAGAATGTCGGGGGATCCCAGCAGCATGCTCTGGAGACCTTTGTGGCAGTAATGAAAGTCTGCTCTTGTGCTCGCTGCTCACCTCTGAGAGATGGAGGTCTGGATGCTGTAGCAGGACAGCAGTGGCTCCTGTGAGAACTCAAACAGGAAGGAGCCCGAGTCCTCATCTTCCTCCTCCTCCTCCTCCTCGGCTGGAGGGGTCAGTAAGAAATCCCAGAACACCTCCTTGTCCGTCTCTGAAACACACAGAACACAGTATTCTTTCAGGGGGGGGGGGCGTGCCAAGCACCAAAATAAAAAAAAATAAAAAAAAACGATTGCAATGAGAATGATGCTGGTGCAAGTACTCGAACATACTGGACTTGTGCCAGCATTGCTAGATTAAAATGGAGCAGGGAATGAAACTGCTGCAGTCAAGCAATCTCACTACTGTGCTAGTTACCCCCTCTAGTGGCAGAATTACTTATTTTTTTGTATCTTCACAGGTTACAGTGCATGCCAATAGCCAGAAAACTTGCGAGCAGAGTGGCTAAAATCCCGTAATATCTTTTCACAAGGAGGAAAACAAATGTTTAAGGAAATACTTTCCCCCAGGGTAAGAATACAAAACCTTAGAAACGTATAAAAAATAACACTAAGCAGAGAAAAAGCATCTTCCATATTGTGTTTGCATTGATGTTTAATTGGCTCGTTAGTCATTACTGCCAAAATCCAGTCTGTCGGCTCAGGTTCCCTCTGCAATCCCAGCCCCTCAATGAGCACCGTGGACACACTGGGGAAGGGCAGTATTAATATGTGCTGCAGCATGTGTGGAGCACCAAGGAGCACGCGACCGCTGCAGCAATTCAGAGACACGTCGGATCCTTCATGCAGCAGGAGAGTCGTGGCCTCTGAATATTCTTCACTTACCGAACACAGAACTGCTGTAGAAATCCCAGCGGATGTTCGGATCGTCCTCACTGCGATCCAGTAAATCTGTAAAGTACTCTGCAAATGATTGAAATGATAAAAAGGGGTGTGTCAGAACACAAGAGCGTACCGGTCCTCTTCAATGCTGGCAGGATTTGTGGACTTTAGACTAAACCATTTTGATTCCCCAAATCCCCCTTCTGTCTTTAAAGCTGGTGACAAAACTCCACTCTGTTAACTTCTAGGTCTCTTGTCTCTGCTGTAGTTCGTTTTTCAGTGACAAAACCACATGCTTACCAGTCAGAAACACTTTCATGGGCTGGCTGCTGGCCAGTTTCATGGCTGACTGTCCCGAGTATGTGGCGAGCGTGGGGTCAGCCCCGTGGGACAGCAGGATTTGGACCACATTCAGGTTGTCGTTGGCAACAGCATCGTGAATAGGTCTGAAACATCCAAAATTACTTAAATTACTTACAACACAATATCTTCCCTAGAAGCTAGAACTCTGTAGTACATAAGAGCTTGAGAAATATTCAGCCCATCACACTGCCCCCTGTGTCATCTGATCAGGATTCAGTACAGCCTACAGTCGACCAATCAGTGAATAAAAGAGAATGCTGCCAGTCTGCGTGCAGCAGTGATGCAGCGGAGGCGGGTCAGTGGCTGAGCAGCAGCGATGTGCCTAAGAAAGCCGTTCAATTGAATAATTCATTTCAACCACTTAAAGCTGGAATGGAACGATACTCCAGAACCAGAGCTGCCTACACTTGGTCTTATATACTAGCTGCAATGCAACACCTAAACTGAGCAGTGAAATGACACATCTGAAATATCGCTGTCACTGTAAACATTTTCTTGAGACAGGAAGTGTGTGCGTTACCTTGTCCCATCTTGAGAGCTGCAGTTGACATCAGCGCCGTGCTCCACCAGTAACCTGACAATGCTGACCCAGCCTCGGGCGCAGGCCTCGTGCAGGGCTGTGTAGCCGGCGTTGTCACGGTGATTGACCTCACTCACCTCCTTCTCCAGGCAGTAGAGCACCACCTCCTGCGGGACAAGGAGTGGAATTAGCATGGCAGCACACATCAGAGCCAGAGCCAGCGCAGGGCCTCTGCAATAGGTCTAGGTCTGCGTGGCACTGCTCGCAGTGTTTCTGCACCCGGTCCAGGGCTTCAGATTCATCAACTTATCACAGTATAAGTAAGTCATACCTGAGTCTGTAGGTTTACAACTAGGAGCTGTTCATGCAGCTTTAATGGAGGGACTATTTCTAATAGCAAACTTCTGGTTCCTAATCATTAAAATAACATACTTAGTTGGGATACCTCTGGCTGGATTCTGTACCTGGTATCCGAGCCGTGCTGCCCTCTGCAGGAGCGTCTCTCCAGCGTTCTTGTTCACAATCAGTCGCCGTGCCTCTGGCGGGACAGGCCTGCCCGTGGGGGTCTCCGGAGCAGCCCCCTTGGCCACGCTGCTTCTCCTGCCGCGCTGGGGAGACCAAGTGCTTTTGGGGACCACAGCGGGGGAGCCGCAGTCCCGGGACTTCCTCGGAGAGGGGCGGTCCCGTTCCAGCCCGCCAGAGTGCTTGACTGGACTTCCTCTCTTAATCTTGAGCTGCAAGCACAGTTCAGAGCCCAGTATAGAAACAGCACGGAAACTGAGCAAGCCCAACGAGCTACACATGTACAGAAACATCTGATGTAATCATCACAGGGACATGCTGTTAACCACTAGGAGTAAGATTCACCAATCATTTTCAGCAACAGGAAAACAAAACTGTTCAGTGTTTCAAACAGTTAATTGACTCAAACATTTGCTATTTTTCTGTTGGTAGTTTTGTAACATCATTATTTTCCTTTCACAAAAAACAGAGCACATTGCATTCTGGCACATAAAGATGTGCATGTGTTAATTACACATTCTGCAATCATTTTGGGAGAAATCCGACCTTCCACAAGCTGATGATCCCCTCCCATTGGCCCTTATTCACTGCTATCTCAGGATGCCTACAATAAAGATACAGCCATACTCAATGTACCATTTCCCTATGATTCAGGTCTTGTGGGACACCATGGAATAGAGCTGTAATCAACTGCAGTGTAAGAAGCAGAATGCTTTGATTTACAGCCCTTTCAACATTAACCTTTAATGGAAACTTTTGACAAACAACAAATCAATCACATTATTATTATTATTATCAAATGCCCTTAGCAAGTTTCATTACATATGAAAACGCGTTTCTCTACATCTAGATGCGATTTTGCTTTTAAAATGTAGATTTCCATATTTGCCATTTATTACAAACGTTTAACATTATAAAAGGTAAAAGCAAGTTTTGAATCAAAAACAAAAAAGCTATTGAAGTTACTGTGCATTTAACTACAACATGAAGTTACAACGTGTAACTAACAAGAGTGCTGTTCTTATGTTCTCCACTAGAGGACAGTGCAGCTCTACTCTACTCATTAAAACTGTTCTTGCTTGAAACTATTTGCAAAGTTGGCTTGTTCAAAGGGGAGTGCCCCCTACCTAAATTTCAAGTATAACATCTAAGGTGTCAAACATGCATTGCAGTGACACACCCTGTGGTTAAAACAGGCACTTAAAAGCAAAAACATCAAATCATTTCTTTGTCATCCTGCTTCTGCAGCAAAACATGCTCTCCTTTACAGGGGGCCCTACCTTTTTCTCCTCTGCATCACCCAAGTGCTTTGTTTTGCACTTTCGTTTTCCCAAAGGCTTTTCCGTCTGCTCCTTTCCGGCGACGCCGCAGTGATGCTCTGGCTGCCTGCACTGGGGGCTGGAAGACTGGGAAAGTCTCCGCAGGGATGCAGAGCGAGTCTTGAAGCTGCTCCCTGGACTGGGATCCGGGCTGGAACACTTACAGGACAGAGCCGCGCTCCGCTGGGAACACGCAGGCAGCGGAGTCCTGAAATCTAGTGAGGAAGAACCAGAGATGTACATGTTTCTGATCAAAAGAACACGCTTTCAATTCAATTGTCAGAAAACACACGGGGAATACAAGACCAAATGGAGCAATCAAATGAAAACAAAAACAAAAACATCAGATCCACTACTGTTGGGCTTTCAAGAAGGATATTCCTTTCTGTAATTAACTACTCCCAGGTCCTTTGAAGTGTTGTTGTTGTGTCACCTGAAAGCCAGTTTTGTATTTTAATTCCCTGAATGATGGAAGTTTAAAGTATCATTTTGTTCAGCGCTGCTGCTTTTATTGCGACACCTGTGTCTTGCTAGGATCTCCTGGGGAACAAGACTGTTTCACTGCCACTAATAAAGATCTTATTACGAATACATCAATTAGGTTCTACAAGCGTGAGACTTCATTCTGTAACAATGTGTCCAACTACATCCGTAACAGTGGCACCAACAGAATAGAAATGTAACCCCTGCCAGAAATCTAGCCAAAAGAAAACAGAAATCATAGTAATTTACAATACAAAAATGCGTCTTGGGGGGGAGGTGGGGGGGGGGGGGGTGCTATTGTGAATAGTGCAATCTCGCTTACTAGGCTTTTTTTGTGAGCTCATTTAGTCACGCCTGATCATAATAATAAAATAACAGACAGCTCAGGTGGGCCGACATTAGGCTACAGCAACCTGGAATTGTTCAAACTGCTATTCAACGGGAGTACTACTGTCATCCCTCTTGTACTGTTCAGTCCAAAAGTTACCCAGACTCTTAGAAGTTCTCTCCCCTCTGTGGTGTTCTAGTGTACCTGCTCGCCCCGCTCGCCGGGTCGTGACGACGCTCTGCTCAGCCTCCTCCTCTCCTGTCTGATCCCGATAGGTGATGTACTCCCCGTTCTGGTATTTGCGGTTCCTGCGCCTCTTCCTCTTCTTCCTGGCAGGGCTCTCCTCTGCGCTCTCGTACCCCACCCCTGCCTGCTCCAGCCCAGCCGCGCTGGCTCGAGGTCTGCCCCTGGCTGCTCGCGGGCGCTCCGGCGGCTTGCGTGGGTGGGGGGTGAGGGGTGAGGGGCTCCTGGGGTCTTTGTGAGCCGTGGTCCGCTGGCCACGCCTCAGCTTGGGGGTGGTCTCCACGGGCACCCCTTCCTTAGCCGGCCAGTCCACGTGCACATCTTTCTGCAAAGTGCGATCATGGTCCTCGTTCCCTGGACAGCCACCTGGAGTCACACAGAAATTGAAGGATGATAATCTGATACATGGTTGATAATGGCCAAAATTAGTTATGGTAATAATTTGTAGTGGTTTGCTGATAATGCAGCTCTGGTCACTGTGGATTTGCCATTTGATTTTTTCCCCACTGCCCTCTGGGCCCTTCTAAAAATGTACCATAGTAAAAGCACAGCAATGTTTAATAACGCACAGTGAAAGCACGGTAAAGCACAGGTAAGTGCTGTAAAGCACAGAGGGGTATCCTAAAGCATATTCAAAAACATGGCAAACCATAGTAAATGCATCGTATAATCATGGGAAAAGCATGGGGGGGGGGGGGGGGGGGGACTGCAAAATTGCCATTGAAATTTACAGTGGTATAGTTGTGCAAGGGCAAACCCAGTTAAAAACATGGATTGATCCTAGACCTCAAAAGTTAATACATACATACACACGCACGCACACACACAGACACACACACACAGTAAGAGTTTCCCCAAGACAATTTACATTGTTACCCAAAGAGCACCAATCATGCTAATCAGTCCATTTCACAGCCACTGTCCAGCAGCTCTTCATAACTGGTGCATTTTTTTTCAGGAGAACCTTGCACAAATGCAAGCCCCAGGGTCTTTTTTAATTTACAGGTACTGCCAGAATGATCTGGCTGAAAGGAGAAGCTGTCTTTCATTATGTGCTGCTAAAATCCAGCACAATAGAGGCTGCTGAGGTGTAAACCACGTTCTAATACGAGAGCCAGCAAACCTGAAAGAAACTTCAGGGAAGGAAGCCAGTGGGGATGGTTCTCTGCAATAACAGCACAAATAGATACCTTGAGGTGTTATCTACTGTCATTATGTGGGCAACTATAGTAATATTAATACATGCATGCCTACATTTGTACAGCCCAATAACATGCAATTCAACTTCTCTTGGGATAATGCAATATTTAAAACACACACACACACACACAAAGCAGCAAATATATCAAACTGACAAATTGCAAATGCTCAAAACGCTACTGCGGTGAAATAGATATGATTAGAGAATATATACTAATTCAGCTGCAACATGAGAATTATGGAAACAAGTGAACTTGAATATAAACATATTTTAAAAGCAAAGGTTAAATAGTTAAGAGTGTATTATATTCATTCTCTGCCGAGAAAAGAAATCCCACATACAAAAATACATCTAGAATTGAAGCACACAGCTGGGGAACCGCAGGGGGAGACAGAAAGCATTTATCAGCATCCTTGAACAGGTTTACCAGTACACTAGACTCAGCGTTACTCCTCCTTACTGAAGCATTACCTGTAAACCCATCATTGGACAGGTAACTCAGACTCAGAAAACAAGACCAGTCAAAGCTTACGATTGTAAGTCGACCTGGATAAGGGCGTATGCCAAGAAATAAATAATAATAATAATAATAATAATAATAATAATAATAATAATAATAATACACAGAGCAAGCACAGTCCACATTGTGAAGCCAGCAGGTGTTTTATTTGTGAATCAGTAGGTTCAACCTGAATTCTACCTGCTGCTTCAGCCCTGTGCCCCACCTGTGTCCTTCAGCGATGCAGGTCCCAGCTTTGGCATTCTCCCCCGTCTCCTCCTTTTCCTCTTCACTTCTTCAGTTTGTGTTTCCCCCACACTCTCCTCCAAAGCGGACGCCCTCCTCTTCCTTCGCTGCAAGCACAAACAGCACCGGGCACAGAAACGGGTCAGCCTTCAACAGCACGGGACCCGGACTGCCCCAACACCCACGCAGTAAAGAGCAGTCTGCACTGCAACTCAGGAACACATTACTGTGGATTTCCCAGGAGAAATTCCTCTGTACTTCACACAGGCCAGCAATACACAATCCATACACATATGACTGTGTAGGGATGGAAACGAGACTCTCTTTGCATAGCAGTTTGAGCCATTCCAGGTTTTACTATGACATTAATTAGTCATGCCTGATCTTAACAATGGAAAAAGTAGACAGCTCAGGTGGGCCTACATTAGGCTACAGTAACCTGTAATTGTTCAAACTGCTATTCAAGGGGAGTACTACTATCATCCTTGTTGCACTATGTAATTTCTAAACCCACAAGGTCTATGAACAAAATCTGAAGCAATAAATGCCTTTGCATTGCATCTTCTATTATATGCATCTGAATCCTAACTTATTTAACACCACCCCAAAATCCTGATTACTGTAGTGCATATCTAAAGAGAAGTGCAAAGGGAAAAGACTTTAATGTATTGCAATAACCAATAGTAGAATGGTACCTTCTTTAGCAGAGGCTCCTGTTCCATGGTATTACTTCCCTCCTCTTTCAGTTTGTGAATGCACTTTGCTTTCTTCTTCTCCGAGGCGGGTGAATGTTCTGCCTGCTTTTTCAATGCAGGTCCTTTCTTTTTGCCGACTGTTCCCTTTACCTTCGCTGGCTTCCTAGGCTCTTTGGTTCCATTTTTCTTCTCCCCTTCGGCAGCAGCAGCGCACTGCTCCTTCAAGATGGATAAAGCAATCCCTTCCAGCTTCATGCAGGGAGAGAGACCCTTAGACTTCTGATCCTCCTCTCTCACTCCCAACTCTTCAAGCTCTTGGCGGCTTTGAGATTTGCCAACAGCAGTCTCCTTCTTGCTACAGCTGTCCAGAGTCAGGTCACTCGATCTAGAGACAGCTAAGCCCTCCTCTGCAAGTTTGGGATCACCTTTACCTTCCCCGGCCAAATGTCCTGGGGTACTATTTGAAGTATGTCCTTTATCTCGTTTGAGTTCGGTCAGTCTCTCATCACACTTAGGATCTCCTTTCTCTGCTTTGGGATGCAAATGCGCTATGCTTGCTTCTCTAGATCTGGTCTGGTTTTCAGTGCTGGAGGCTGCGTCAGTTTTTTTGGAGTCTAAAGTCATCTGCTTGCAATCATCCCCACAAGCAGCCCCTGTCATCTCCATCGATTTCCTTTTAACTATGGACTCCAGGTTGGACAAGGGGGTCCGGACTTTCTTCCCCTTCTCTTCCGCTCCTTGGTGGGAATTTAAGGGAGCAGCGAGATGAGGAGTGCTTTGCAAAAGGCTGTTTTCACTGCTGCTGGCCACCCTGTCCTTAAGACCTCCAGGGATGGGGTTTGTCTGTGCCAAGGAGATGCAAGTGCTAGGCAGGAGTGCTGGCTGCTGGAGCACAGGTCTATCTTCAGGGGGTGGCGGTGAGCCCAGAGATTTGCCGTTAGTGAGTTTGCAATGAGGGTATAAAGCAGTGGGAACCGATAAGGCTATCGGAGATGCATCGTCGGATGGACTCGGTACATTGCCTGCTGGAAAACCATTGTTTTTGGGGCTCCTGGAGACCAACCTTTGGGGGACATCCTTGGTCACATGGGGTGTCTTCTTTCCCCCACATGCCAAGGTCATCTTCTCTCCTTGGTCGACGATGGAGATGGTTTCCTGTTTTGCGATGCTATGGAGATCATCCACAAAAGCACCTTTGCCGTCTTTGCACCGCAGAGTGGAAGCCAGAACTGGGTTAGCCACCCCAACGTAAGTTCCTGGTACAGCACTGATGGAGCTCTGTAGAGGGTTCTTAGCCCAGGATCCAGAGGCTTCCAGTGACTGGGAAGTCAGACGGTCCCCAGACTTCTTTGGAAGAGCACCACCGTTTCTTAAGAAGTCCGGAAAGACCACAAAAGGAGGTGCTACACCCAAACTGGCGGTGTGGCTTTGAGGTAATCGCTTCACAAATGCGGAATCGCTCCTGCCACCCTCTGCTGGGGTCAGCACTGGCATTGGCGGGGTCTTCCGAAGGTCTTTTGGCGTCTTCGAACGCTTGGACTTGGCAGACAAGTCAAGAGGCAGGTCCCTGGATTCAGGCGGAGGGACAACTGTCTGTTCCTCAAGACGAGGTGGAGATTGCAACCGAGTATAGGCCAGGGAGGGTTTATCAACACAGTGTTGTAGGGGCCTGTGTTCTACATGGCTCGGCAGGCTGGTCAAAGTGAGGGTGCTGGTAGGGCAGTAGCAGATCGGAGAATTAGAAGACAGAGGAAGAGGAGGGGGGGCAGAAGCCAACATGGGCTGCTTCAAAGGAAGCGCTATGGATGACGCCACAGAAACAGGAGGGGAGTAGAACTCTGTGGCAGGTTTGGAATGCTTGCTGCTAGATGCAGAGCTGGAGGGAGAGTGGCTACACAGAGGCTTGTCATTACTGGAAGGGGATTTGGGATTGACAGAGAGGGTTCTGCTCACAGAGAAATGGTAAGGATAGGATCGCAGCTGCGTCGTCATGCTGGGACTCGAGTTGTGGTGCTGTCGGTCTAGCATGAACTGGGATGCTGTTGCTTCTCTTAACGCTGCTATGGGGCTCAAAGTGGCAGGCAGTGTCACCTTACACAGAGGGGGTACATAGTTTGTAGACGGAAGAAAGGCCAGGGGTTGGCCTTGGTTAAAAACCGGAGGGCATTGAAATGCTGGTGGAAGATTAACCAATGGCTGGGCCTGGGCTGCTGGTAGATTAATTCTCTTTGCAGGGTTGGCTGCGTTCAAGCTCGGGTTCAGAGGCAAAGCCGAACCGTCCACTTTCCGACGGGGCCATGGCTGCCCCAGAAAGGATGCATCTCCATCCAAGCTTGGTTTGGGAGCTTCAGCTTTCTGGTAAAGTGCTCTGTTGACGGGGGAGCGGTAAGATGAGGAGGTGCAGTTCTGTAGCTGGACAGGAAGGGCTTCAGAGAACGTTGTTAACCTGCTGTCCTTGTGAATTACATCTGGACTTCTGGAGTTCTGAGAGCTGTCCGGCTCTGGCTGCTGGCTCGATGGATCAGAGGGTGTGGCCTGCTTCTCCTGTGTGAGCTCTGAGGATGGGGTGTCTGGTGGTGGATCCCCAGTGATGCTCTCCGGAACCTCTTTAGAAGCACTGACTTCTTTGTTAACAGTGCTTCCATCGCCATTGTTCACCTGAGGGGAGTCATCCTATAAGAAACAAAGAGAGCGAGAGTGAGAAAGAGGAAATACTTGTTCAAATGCTTATATTCCTATTACACCCCAACACACCTTATCCTAAACCAGCTTTTGAACTTAATATTTTCGAAAGGAGAAAATTGAAATATGCTAAAGGGACACAGTTCATATATGAAGAGTAATGCGCTTATTTTTATCATTAGGTTGCTCTACAGATCTCAGGTTCAATACAATTTAACCTCTACTGACAACCTGCTCACTGGAATCTGAGAGTTCCGACTCATCCAGCTGCAAAGACAGACAGGTGCACCCACCTACTTAATATACAGGACACAAGCATGCTACCGGTTGCAATGGAAACCCGTCTAGTGTGAAATATACCTGCTTTTCAAAAGTAAAATACTTACACCATTTTAACTTAAGCACTGGAATGTTTTAACAAAAGGAAGTATTTTTCTCTGCCCCTTTTTGTTTCTATAAGCTGAAATGCCAGTGGACTTTGCTAGTAGGGTATCATTAGTTTTGATTGCAACCAATTGTGCCATGCTGTTTGTAAAAGCATACTAGGCAGTTTAAAAAACTCAAAAGGAGAGTCCGGTTTTCTGTTTGTTACCTGCGTAAGAGTGCTGGTAACACAACATTCCTTCACAACTGTTCGCTGTGAGGCTGTGTTAGTTGAATCCTCTTCTGTGAAGGACGCTCTCCTGCTGATTAAAGACAACACATTATACAGGGCTGCTGATTTTCCATCGGAATTAGGCATTTTGGGAATGGAATTTTTCAGTGCTGTCTTTTTCTCCTCGCAACTTTTAGTAGTCACTACACTACAACCCGTTTCATAAAGGCAGAATTAGCAAAGAAACAATTGGGAGGATTAATTATGCGTTTACATTAAAAGGGGCACTATTTAAATTACAATCGGGTGACACACAGCAGTGAACCTGTGTAGCAACGAGTCAGTCAACACGCCTTTTTATATTTGATCCTGGTTACTGTAATGCCAGTAAAACGCTACACTTCATTTGTGGAGTACTGTACACAGGATTACTCTCACATGACATTGCTGGATGGTTACTAAACTGTTTCATATTTTGTATTGTTATTGGAATGCCAGCAATAAGCTAAACAGGTCTTGTGCGATACCAAGTGTCAGTTTTAACCAGTATTACAAACTTATTATTACAAATTGTATACATCGTCTGCAGCCCTTACACTGACACCTCTTTTCAAATGTTTAAAGTGCAGATTCCTCCCCGAGATCAGCAATTAGCAGCTTGTTGAGTGTGGGTGTGGACCAGGGCAGGCTGAGGTGCCTTGTTTTGCAGGAAACTAATTGCACAGAAACTGGCTTTGCTTAGGGACCCTCGTCACACTGCACCTAGCATTGCCACTGGCTGAAACGTGAAGGAGAGGGAAGGGGAAAGGGGAAATACGCTAAATACTTAAGGGACATAGTAATACTGAAGCCCTCCCACACACCATTTTATCTTGTTTTGAGTGTATTGGGATTTCAACCTTAGACCTAACTCACTATGATCTCCCACTTAGGATATTTCTTCCTAAAACTTTGATTTTAATAAAACTATTCTTTAGCAACTTAGCTAGCAGACATGCAATTAGCTATATATAAATACAGGACACAATAATCAATTAATATAAAAAAAAAAACGACAGAATAGGCAGCAATACTGAAAGAAGCTTAAATTCATAGATAAATGTTTTGCCTACAAGTCTTTCTCAAGACAAGTTTGTCAAATAAGGTTTCTTCTAGTTCTATTACAGCACACTGTGTAGGACACAAAAATGCACCGCCATCCTGTGCACACAGTGGCTCGGTGGGACAGTCTGCAGAGAACGTTTCGGAGTGAATGTTTCAAGAGTGTTCCGATTTGCTGTATGTGCTTAAGGAGCTTCGTCCCAGACCTCTGCATCTATACTGGATGACCCCCCTCCCCCAACAGGCTCCTAACCTCACCTTTCCTCATTGATCCCACACATCCGGATGTGATCGTTGCTGACCCAGTCGTGCACACTGCTGCAGAGTGGAGGAGCCGAGACCATGGCAGACAGGCTGAGCACCGTGCAGTCTGAAACACAGAGCACATGGAGCCCTCAGCATTACATTCTGAGCACCGTGCAGTCTGAAACACAGAGCACATGGAGCCCTCAGCATTACATTGTGAGCACCGTGCAGTCTGAAACACAGAGCACATGGAGCCCTCAGCATTACATTCTGAGCACCGTGCAGTCTGAAACACAGAGCACATGGAGCCCTCAGCATTACATTCTGAGCACCGTGCAGTCTGAAACACAGAGCACATGGAGCCCTCAGCATTACATTCTGAGCACCGTGCAGTCTGAAACACAGAGCACATGGAGCCCTCAGCATTACATTCTGAGCACCGTGCAGTCTGAAACACAGAGCACATGGAGCCCTCAGCATTACATTCTGAGCACCGTGCAGTCTGAAACACAGAGCACATGGAGCCCTCAGCATTACATTCTGAGCACCGTGCAGTCTGAAACACAGAGCACATGGAGCCCTCAGCATTACATTGTGAGCACCGTGCAGTCTGAAACACAGAGCACTTGGAGCCCTCAGCATTACATTGTGAGCACCGTGCAGTCTGAAACACAGAGCACATGGAGCCCTCAGCATTACATTCTGAGCACCGTGCAGTCTGAAACACAGAGCACATGGAGCCCTCAGCATTACATTGTGAGCACCGTGCAGTCTGAAACACAGAGCACTTGGAGCCCTCAGCATTACATTGTGAGCACCGTGCAGTCTGAAACACAGAGCACATGGAGCCCTCAGCATTACATTCTGAGCACCGTGCAGTCTGAAACACAGAGCACATGGAGCCCTCAGCATTACATTCTGAGCACCGTGCAGTCTGAAACACAGAGCACATGGAGCCCTCAGCATTACATTGTGAGCACCGTGCAGTCTGAAACACAGAGCACATGGAGCCCTCAGCATTACATTCTGAGCACCGTGCAGTCTGAAACACAGAGCACATGGAGCCCTCAGCATTACATTCTGAGCACCGTGCAGTCTGAAACACAGAGCACATGGAGCCCTCAGCATTACATTGTGAGCACCGTGCAGTCTGAAACACAGAGCACATGGAGCCCTCAGCATTACATTCTGAGCACCGTGCAGTCTGAAACACAGAGCACATGGAGCCCTCAGCATTACATTGTGAGCACCGTGCAGTCTGAAACACAGAGCACATGGAGCCCTCAGCATTACATTGTGAGCACCGTGCAGTCTGAAACACAGAGCACATGGAGCCCTCAGCATTACATTGTGAGCACCGTGCAGTGTGAAACACAGAGCACATGGAGCCCTCAGCATTACATTCTGAGCACCGTGCAGTCTGAAACACAGAGCACATGGGTCTCAGCATTACATTCACACCCGAGTTTACATTTAAACACTGTCACGGGCATATATTACACAATAGTTCAATGGTTTAACATAAGATTTACACAAGATAAATTTAGTCAGAACATATTGGAGTCTATTCAATTCATCTAATACCACTGTATTTTAAAAATTGCTTGCATTTACATATGTTTACTGACAGCAGTAAACTGAAGAGGCTCTGTGTGACTCTGAAATGCCCTATAATTCTACAGGCTGAGTGTGAGGTAAGAAAAATGTTAAGAGCTTGTGAAATGAGAGGCAATGGGTTTTAGTTAATGAATATTAGATATTATTAGTAATACATATTATCCCATAACATTTCACTGAGTGGAGGGCATCATTCTCAGCTGATGTCAAAGACACTGAATGTGTGCTACAAACAAACACTGCAGACTGTGTGCCTAACAAAAACAAAGCAAGCTAACAAACAAAGTCTCCGATTTTAAAACTGCATTTTCCTCAAACAAGCCCCTACACCGGGAAACGCATTTTGAACCAGGATGTTTAAGAGCACATACATGACGTTGGAATTCAGCAGTATTCCTCAGTACAATCAACTGGATGATTAAGCCTATGAGAAGGTAATCATTTTCAACAAACAACTAACCAAGCTGCACGCCCATTTAAATACTCTCTTCATAACAGTAATATTTCATGAAGCAACAAATAACGTTCAAATGAATGTCTTCAAGCAGCGGGGTTCAGTCGCATTCGCTACAAGATGCGAACTGAGAAGTGTTACCGCAACCTCCTGTACACCAAAACCAATCCAGATGGTGTTTTTTTGTTTATTTGAATGTGCCTCTGTGATAACTGCGTTTTATTTTTAGTAAGGTTACGAGGCTACTTCCTTTTCCCAGATTACTTTAAACCAGTTTCTAATATAATGTTGTTTTTTTTTGTTTGTTTTTTTGATACAATTACGTCCACAAGTATGCTACAGCCGGAGACTGTTTTTAAACAAGGTACTGGAGTCGCTGTCAGATTCGTTTGTTGTTTATCTGAACACTTTCTATAAACACATTCACGTTAAACCAAACAAAAGCCATGAAACCATTTATACTTCAACTCTGATGCCTGTCAAATCTGTCTTTGTAACCTCACACAGCGAAACACATAACTGCACCGTCTGTATTGAAACAGCATCAAATCAAACGGCACGGGCACAAAACACATTTAAGAGCCTCAGATAAAAACAGAAGCTTGAAGCTCTGTATATCAACCAATCGCTTTGTTTCAGATAACATATAAACATAAGTTTACCTTTGAATATGTTTATTATAAATACTCCCGACCGGTGCATGCAGAAGTCCCTTTTCACAGTATTCGCAATTCAGGAATATGAACGCGGAAGAGTTCCAGTCACGATGCAAAAGTCAACTTCGTATAGCCTATTAATAAAGGCATTATTCTCTCAGATGCCTCAGCCTATTCAAAATAACACCGCACACAAGCGATTTAAATTAAACCGATCCCTGCGCAGCAAAGTCGACCAGGCTCCGACTGGACTGGCTAGTGCACCGCTTGAAAACATTTTGAAATATGTTGATTCAATATAAATACAGAAAAACAGCACAACCTGACAACTACAGCCTCGTCCTCTGGGTTTCTGTTATGATGGTAAAAAATAATATTCTGGATCGAACAGATTCACGTCGACTCGTCTAGCTAGCGCTGACTAAATTCGCAGCTTAACAATTTATTTCAAAATGTATCAACAAACACATTTTCGCCGGTCTAATATGGTTTTACACAAAATGACATTAAATGGAGAGTCAGTTCCGTACCCCTTTGATCCGGTTCGGTTTAGTTATCGAATATCGTCCGTTTTTCGGTTCCGAAAGTCCAAGGGGGTTTCGTCAAGGCACTCCGTACTCTATCTCTTCTCTGATGGGAGAGAGGGACAGATGGAAAGAGGGTCGTCTGGGACTTGTAGTGTTTCAGTCCCCACGCCCCTTTAGTGAGAAGTGGAATTAGGGAGGAGTAGGGACTACGCGCCCCAGCATGCACCGCAGGAAAACAGCCGCTCAAGGGGAAAGGGGATCGCAACGGTGCGCTAAACTGAAAAAGCTTTAGTAGCAAAGTGAAAACAGAGATAAGAGAAAAAAAATGCCAGTGTGCTTGTTTGTGGATAATAATAAATACAAAAAACTATGGATTGATTAAAAACGTTTCACCGGCAGCGCAAGCATAGCCTAGACATGAAAGTGAGTTGAAAGTGGGCACAGAACAGCAGCAACCTTTAACATTACGGCACAATATAAACACTGGTGACAGAATATCCTGACGTGTTTGTCAATGCAGAATGCGTTCCTTAATTGCAGTCCTAAATGCCGTCCAATTTAGAGAAAATAAACGCAAATACCTATATATGATACATTTATATGAAAACAAGAGGGTGTCATAGTGTTGCAATCAAAGAAGAAAAATGAAACAGGACTATAAAGACGTGTGTTCAATTTTTTTTCTCCTCGTTAACCTAAGTCGTGAGTCAAATTAAAACCTTAAAATAAACATATTAAAATGGTTATAACACATTCTTCTTCGTATATTTTCCATACAAGTTTGCCCATGCCCTCTGCTGAAGGTTACTTTGAAATAGTGTCTTAATTCTTAACCTTGGTGAATTTAAAACAGAACACGAGCGTGGAGCCTATGCTCTGAGTAGTCGCTAGTACTGGTGTATGCCATCACCCAACGACAGACAATGTGTAGCCGAATGCACGCAGGCATTGTACTCTCACAAAACATACAACTTGCAATTAGGAGACAAAATGCTGGGAGAGAAATCTGCGTTTTCTCGCAGCTGGACATCATCTCAACGTCTTTTCTTGTCCCGTATTGCCGGTTTAAGAATACAACTTAATACTTTGACGAGCTATAACTGTAGCGTCCTGTATCTGCACTACATTACCGGTATTTAATTGTCTTGCAAACAATGTGTCAATCAAATGACCAGAAATGGGTGTCTTCGAATAAAAAATAACGCGACTAATGGGAAACTTGGAACAAAATGTTTGCATTCTACTAGAAGCACAACACAAATGTTTATTTCTATATCTTTAAAATAAGCCAAAGCTAAATTCAGTAGCCGATGCATGGAATATTTAATACCATCCGCTACCGGGCAAGTCATGTGAGCTGAACTAACCCAGCGTAGCAACAGAGGCGTCTACCGTGTACTGGAGAGAGATGTGCAGAATCTTAGGGGAAAAAATGCCTCCGATTTCTGCAGTTATTTGCTCGATGCTTCTGGGCTTTTTTTAAATGATATATTTTACTCCAATCTACTGTAAATCCTGATGTACTTTATCCAAACAGAGTTTGAAGGAAACTATTTTTTAAATGAAAATTACTTTTTAGTTAATATATGACGTGTGTGTGTGTGTGTATATATATATATATATTGAAACTGGCAACACACATCTATTTAAAAAATATGCATATGTTAAAATGAATGCATTAACATTTAAAAGTGCAATGTACACAGATCCATTATATCCATTATAGTACTGTATCATATTGATATTTTGACCGCATAAACTACAGCCATTCCTTAGCGCGACGTTTTAACCTGTAAGGCGGACATGTCTGTAGAGACCCACAGAGAAAAGGGAACTGTTCCAATGGAATTCGAAATAGAGGCGTCAATGAAAAAAAAAAACAAACACGTATTTTACCCATTCGTGAAATATAGGGCAAATACATTACACAGAGCTTCGCAATTATAATACCGAGTCTGCAGAACTACAATCAAAATCCTCTGAGAAATAAAAGATACTTCATATTATTCTGTGAACGGTATACATCAGCATCTGCATACCTCTTATAGTTAAAAGAAAATATGCATCCTTATGCTTTAGTATCTGATGGGGGGGGGGGGGGGGATTATAAATAATTAACACATTACCCCATTCCCTAAACACACCCACATAAGAATGCCATTAAAAACATCTGTTTTCCTGTTCTAATTTAGATGGTCACAACAAAATGACTTCCAACAACATCCTACAAATTGACAGCATGGTTTTCAAAAGGGGCAACATGAGAATGCAGCATGACTTTAGCAATAACTGCAAGGTTAAAAACATGCATTTTGTAGCTTGAATGAGATTGCAAAACAGTGCAGCAAGTAATCCTGTTGTTATGTATGCAGTGATGCAACCAATGCTATTGTGTAAGAAGAGCACTGTTTTGTTGCAGATCTTAAGAGGCGTGGGCCACCTTCCTCCTTTGCCGGTCAGCTGTCATCACACAGGCCCTTCACATGGGTCATCCCAGAGAGCAATGCTTTGGTCTTCCTTGAGCCATGCTCTTTAATTAGCACGTTTTTGTTATCTACACCCTTCTTGCAATTGTGATTTTAAATTGCTTTATTTTAAAGTTTTATGGCATAGGATTAATGTGTGATTACAGCCAGCCTTCAAATCCCTGGGTAATACAACTTTAAATTACCGGTAAGTAATTTTCTAGCAGTTTACAGGCTATAAACTAGACTGAGACTGAACATGGAAAGAGAGAGAGAGAGAGAGAGAGAGAGAGAGAGAGAGAGAGAGAGAGAGAGAGAGAGAGAGAGAGAGAGAGAGAGAGAGAGAGAGAGAGAGAGAGAGAGAGAGAGAGAGAGAGAGAGAGAGACACACACACACAACTAGGTAGATGTTGGTGTAACCCAACATTGTCTTTCACTGACCTATATTGCTCACAAATCTGTGCAAAACCCATGTTTAACCTGAAATGCATGCTTGCTGGAGTGTTTTTTCTGTTATCAGCTTTTATGCCTAATATATGGCAGGCATAGGCCAGTCCTGGGGGTGGGGTGGGGGTGCTGCATCAGGGTTAACAGGTATAGTGAATAAGTGAACTGCTTTAGACCTGGATAGAGGGTTCATTGTTTCAATCAAACAATTAAAAACTGGGTTGGGACAAAGACCAGGTAAGGAAAGGTCAGAGTTGCCCTACACTGAGATACAGTTAAAAAAAAGCTATTTTTTAACCCCATTGTTACCATCTCTATCTTTACACAAAGCCCACTCAGTCAGTCCCTTTTAATCGAGATCTCCCTCTATTTGAACCAGCTCCAGTTAGACCATTTTACTTTATCCCTTTGCTTGTCATAATTAAGGGATTTAATGGATAAATCACATTAATGCATAACACACCCAAAACCATACCTGTTCTTTCAAAACAGTTGACTGACATATCACTGAATTTCCTTATTGGCGCTTTGCTTTGCAATCCTGAACAACACCAACAAGCATTTATCTAGAGCACACATGAAAAAAAACAGTGAAATGGTAAACCCAATGGGCCATAACAACACAGAAAGCCTGTGATGGTGCTGCTACAGAACAGTGGACCATAAGGTCAAATGCACCTCAGCTACAGTATTGCACTTGGCAGCATCATGCGCTACTAAATCTACCTGAACAACTAGTTGCTTGGCAATGCCAATGGGAGTGCCATGCAATTCAAGTCCTGTATTTACTGTGCATGAAAAATTGCATAACCCTATGGCATACCAAAATTCTAGACAGTGCACACCTAACACACAATAAAGCATACAACCTTGCCATAATTATAAGAAAGGCTTTGTTGAAAAATGTCCCTGTAAGTTACGTTTGTTCATGTGAGCCATGATTGTAGCAATTCACAATTAAAACTCTGCAGAAGACTCTGTTTGGAGTACATTAATAACAGGTGGAACCGTTTGCATGATCCAAATTAAGAGAACATGGCTGGCTCAGATTTTAAAGAGCAAGATTTGAAAAGGATGTAACAGAGAAGTCTCAAACTTGTATTCAACTCTTACGTTGAAAGTTTAGGAAATGGACAGAGAAGTTAGGGGGGTTGATTAGACCACTCTGACCTGGGTGCTTCATGTGTTGTACTGGACTTGAACCCAATGTGCTTTCCAAAATGCCACCTAACAGCCTACTAATGCAGACTCACTCCTGGTGCTTTCATTAAAACCTATTAGAACTGAAAGGATGAAGAGGCGGCCCCAGTCTGTTTGGCAGAGTAAGTTTGGTGCTCTTGCTACACTTCAGTGTGAACGACAGGGGAACTCAGTTTGTTTGCACACAGGGCACTGACCTTTGTAGCTACATGAGATGGAAGTGAAGTTTCCAGGATATTTTGGTCTAGTTTGGTGGAAAAACATCACGTAGAACAACATGGACAGTGAAAGAAGGGGATATTTATAGAAATTTGGTTGCCAAAAACCCAGGCAGAACTTAACAAAGAGAATCCAGCTCCTGTACTTTCCTCCAGTGCTCATCGTTACTTGCTTCAATAGCAATACATTTAAAAAAATAGTAATTTAAAAACAAGGTGCCCAATCACTGCCATCTTAAAAAGACACCAAGATGCATTGCAGGCAGAGCCAATCCACTCATCATAAAAAAAAAAAACAAGTTCACTTGCAAATTCCAGTGTGAACACAAATGAACTCAGTCACACCCAAACAAACTAAATACATTTGCTTCCAGGTAAGTGTGAACACCAAGCAAATCAAGCAAATTGATTCATTGCTTTAAACCAAAGGAACTGAGCTGAGACTGCACCAAATCCATTGTGAACACAACCTTAAAGGGGCACATAGACCCTTATCAGGCAAAAGTAACCCTAGAGAGAACTCACAATACAGATCACAATTTTAAATCAGAACATATGCAAATGTTCCATTCTGTGGTACCTGTATATTTTGCATTATTATTATTATTATTTTTTAAACACTTATACATTATAATATTGCAACGGTGTATCTCTTTTGCACCAATAGTCAAGGTGCTCAATAATTAAACATGTTTCTGTGGCAACAGTTACAAAGTGACCACCGACAGCCACCTCTGCTGGTGCATATGCACCTACTGCTTTTCTGCACCACTAATTTCAGACCCAAGTACAAACCTTCAGGGAGCTGGACGTATTTATAAAGGTGTGACAGGTGTGTCCCTGTTTTGGGCACACCTCAATCTCTTTAATGCAACAGTCTCATGAATAGACAGAAGAATGACAAGACAGACAGGCGGACAGAAGGGCTGCTTTGCAAGCAGCAGGAAGTGGGGATCAATGTCACTAGATGAGCACATGTGCAGCTGTATCTCCCTGGCCGTCCTTAATGACATGTACAGCAGTCAGATCCCACATGCTGCATCAGTGAATTAATTAATGCACCCATGTGGACCCTATTGACAGTTTTATGGAGGGGTTTAAAATTGTATGGTTATCTCCTGTTTTGAGTCTGCTGGATTAAGAGGCTAGTACTGTAGGGCTGTAACTGACCCCCCTACTCCCTAAAAAAAAGACAATTAGCTTCAGACTTATTGTTGTCTCGCCTTTGATTTAATAGAAAGCATTGGTAAACTGCTCATTATTAAAAACACCCACTCCAGTGCCATGAAGTCAAGAGTCAGTATCCAAAAACAATGCAACAGTAGCCTATACTTTTTAAAATAGTAATAAAGGCATTATGACAATTCAAAGAGCAATTGATTCGCTAGTCGTTTATTGCACATGCAATGAAAACGCATGCACTTCCACACAGTGGACTTACAGTAAGCTTGACTCAACTGATGGAAGACCTAGCTAAACAGTATTTTGCTTTACGTGCCCACGCAGAAAGCTAGCCCAGAATGCGCAATCCAAAACGGGAAATATGTTTTGTTAGGGTTTCCACTGGCCTGGCACATGTTTGTCCTGTCGCCTTCTGGCGTCTCCTTTGCAAGGTTGTGCCCTCTGGTATTTTCGAGTGGTGTAAAAGCCGAATTTTGCCTCGCCCCTAGATTTATAATTAACGTGCCTAATTACCATAGGCACGCAACACAGGCACAGCACAGGCATAACTCTCTTTACAGAGACAGCCACACACACACACCCACCCACACACACACGCTGCGCGACACCGTTGCGCGAATTTAGCTTAACTCGCTAAGAGGCTCTGCTGGTTAGATAGAATACGGTAAGAACCTCACTATTGAAAGGGTTCGCCAGGTAAATAAGTGGATTATAAGAGCGTCGGGGTTTGGAGGGCCCGCGGCACAGCTACTTGGCTCAGAAAAAGCTTGCTCTCCCCTGGTGCAGTGCAGCCATTACATTAGCGTTACAATTCCTCACACCTAGCTTAAGCACCAAATCCATTATAAAAACATTTCTTAAGCAGACTGTGACAGAAAAAGATCGTTTTTTTTTGTTCGAGTTGATTTAGATCATAATGTGATAGCGTACTAAAAAAAAAAAAAACACGATGACGTCTTAAATGTTTAATGAAAATGAAAGGAAGTTTACTACAGTGTGAGTCGGTGTGTGTTCTTATCTCCCGATGACAGAAATGTCTGTGGTTTATCTTTCACTTAAAAAGTGCTCCTACATTTTTTGATCGGTAAAACTAGCATACCCGATGTCTCAAGGCCTCGGTTTGCCCACCTTTTAGAAGCAAGCAAGCAGACTGAAAAATAAACATTGTGAAAACGATGACCTATTTCTGCATTAGGCTTATAAGTATAGCCTGCTAGTATAGAACAGTGACGCAAAATCCAGCCTGTGGAAACAACCTTAAATCCATAGACAGAGGTTTTACAGGGAACGGCAAAGGCTTCGTGGAGTACCTGGGTTGTTTCCACTGTCAATACAGGTGTGTGTAAAGAGTTTGTTTTTTTATATATACAATAGCCCAACATTTGTAGTTGAAAAGGAGGCTGTCTATTTAAAAAGCAAAACAGAACACGATAAATAATATTAACAACCTAATTATAATAATTAAGCATTTAGCCTAATTATTTTTTAAAGGCTCTTTCTTATATATAAAAAATACTATCTGAATAGCACCGCGCGTCTGTTTGCTGCCACAAAATAATGCATCGTTTTCTGCTTGTTTCATAGTCTAAATAAAGATCGTGGCGCAGCGGGTTATCCTCGAGATCGCTGGCCGACAAAGAGCGCTCATTACCCGGTTGGCGATCCCGACAGCTCCCGGCTGCCTGGAGCTCAAACTCGCCCAGCGGGGGTTACTGCTCGTCCCGAGACTCGTCTTGCCCTGGGGTATAGATCAAATTCAGACGTACAAAGCGAGGCGCATAGGGTTTTAAACAGTCCTTGAAACAGTGTAACACAAATCAAGAAAAAAAACATGATAAATACAGATAAAAACACGTTTGTGTTTTTTCGGTCATCCTATCCCGGAAAGGTTTATTTAAATCTGCGTCTTGGGGTTTCCATTTGCAAACATGGCAACAACCCGTTAAAGCCGCTTCCCTAAACGCAAGACACAAGTTCTTAAAGAAATGTTACTATATGCATATTCGCCTGTTTAACAATATTTACAATAAGATTAACGAGCAGACCTTTCACTGTCAGACATCCTGTATGGATGATGTGAGAGCGAATGTCCAGCCGTGCAACCAGCCATTTTTACAGACGATAATTCAATTGCAGTAGTTCTCATTACAAAATGAATATAAATGCACAGTTTTTAAAATGTATAAATATGAGTCAGGTATACAAATGAATATAGGATGAACCACTGCAGCAACTGTAGCAATAATTCTACGATGCCCCGTTTGAAAACAGTCGACCATACATTATTATTTATGAAGATATCTCATTGTGGAACTTGGAGAGCTGTGTAGAATAATAGCTTCAAAATATTTCAGGGTGGTGGGTGGTGGTACAGATTTCAACCCACCCACACCCGTCAGAGAGACTGCAAGTGCAACTCAAAAGAAGAGACACACTGAGCTTCTGAGAAGCTTCTCTGTAACTTCTCGCTCCTCAAATGCGCCACATACGTTGCATTAAAATAAGCCTTTTAAAGTGACACATTTAAAAACACAATAACACAACATGCGTGCGATTTATTTGTTTTCAAAACCTCGTACAAATGTAGGTAGTAAAAAAAAATATCGCAGCTCTTTAATGTTTAAATACACAACACGACTGGGTTTTTTTATTTTTTTTATAACAATCTATTATCTAGTCACCGAGTTGAAAATTTAAGAAAAAAAGTTTTAAGACTCTGGTTGTTCCCCGCTCTCTCTCTCTCTCTCTCTCTCTCTCTCTCTCTCTCTCTCTCTCTTCTGCAATGCCCCTTTAAATGCCCCCAGCCAGCAGCGCCTCTCTTTTGTTATTAGCAATGGCACTCGCAGAGCACCGTCTTACCTTCCCCACGAGCGAGATCAGAAAAGGTCTCCAGCTGGTCCGGATTCGGAACTGACACGGGGACAGAGGGCTGGATCTACGAGCTGCGCAAACTTCCGGTTCGGGGTTCCGATGTGCTTTTAAAGTAGAATGAATCCGGGGTGAGATTTGGGTTTCTCCCCGCGATGTTCCCACATTGCCAGTTTCAGACTGCAGCAGCTGGAGAGAAATCGCGCACGTCGGGTCCTAAAGCCTGCGCGTTTCTGTCTGCAGGTGAATAACATACAGGTTGTGTTTGCCAGACCATACATTTAAAATACCGTAGCTTAGCACATAAACAGTCAAACTCGTGCATTACTTGCATCGATGTCAATTACTTCATACATAGCACGCAACTTAGTTTAAATCCACTGTTTTTTTCTTTTGTTTTTTTCTTCTAGTGCTAACAAACAATGCGGCCTCTCTTTCTTTCTCAACTCTTTGCCCAGCGTTTAAATACAATACAGGTCTTTTTTTTTATCAACAGTTCAAAATTCATGAAACTTTACATGCGACCCAGCTCCGTTTTTTTTAAGTTATAGAATTGCCAAAGCATGTACCAATATAGAGCCCTATTTATATATATATATATATATATATACATATATCTTTTTTAAAACTCAAATTATTACAGTAGGCTATGCCCATCCATGTCTAATAAGCGAAAAATACATTTAAACTATATGCTCAGTAAAATCATGGGAGGGTGCCGGAAAGCAGTATTTCTGATTTCAAAATACAACATAAGCCTTTGGGTCGGGCCAAATCTCTTTATTTTCGTACATCTGAAATAACTTTGGATGCATATGATGTTAATTGAGGGTGTATAAGAAACTGTATCACGTTACAAGACTTCAATAGAGAATCACGTGTTACACATTATAGGGGCAGCAGTGTGGAGTAGTGGTTAGGGCTCTGGACTCTTGACCAGAGGGTCGTGGGTTCAATCCCAGGTGGGGGACACTGCTGCTGTACCCTTGAGCAAGGTACTTTACCTAGATTGCTCCAGTAAAAACCCAACTGTATAAATGGGGAATTGTATGTAAAATAATGTGATGTCTGTATAATGTGAAATAATGTATAATGTGATATCTTGTAACAATTGTAAGTCGCCCTGGATAAGGGCGTCTGCTAAGAAATAAATAATAATAATAATAATAATAATTATATACGATTTGAAATATACAGTACTTAACAAATCTACCGTTTGTTTGTTTTTTACTCATACAGTTTTAACATCGGTGAGAAAACAATAGGCTACCCACCCCATCTACACTGTAATTTGAAGAAAAAGGAACGTATGTTTCTAAGAGATCAGTTGGTGGATAACCCTTGCCAGAAACAGCGCGTCCATTCACAATATAGGTGGGGTTGTGCGATTGCGAACTGTGCCTGTCTCTCATTCAGCCCATGCGTCCTGCATTCCCTGACAGTTTACAAATGACGTCAAGAGATGCTGTAATGCGATAACACAATGGTGCATTATTATAGCAGGGCCGAGCTGAGACAATCACAGATTAGAAATCCTCTTGATAAGCGAAAGACTGACTCGTGCACGCGTTACATTCCTCTGCTGTCTTTTGCAAAACGTAAGACTGCAGCTCTTGTGAGTGAGTGTAGTGCCAGTTATGGTTACTGCAAACACAGAAGCAGTCAGATGCAAATGGGGGGGGGGGGGGGTGAGGGGGGGGGGCACTGTTTGAAGTCGTTCTTAATGCAAAAGCCGTACCAGTAAAAAATGGAGAAGGTTATTATTGATCTTAAGTTTCTTCATAGGTCAGCTTGCTTTGCATGCATTGTTTGTGTTTGTGATCTACAGAACATAGCAGAGAAGCTGCCACTGTTTTAAGCGCATGCAGGGAAGTGCGTCTTAATCCTTACCACGCGTGGTGGATTGAGTGAAATTAACCGTATCCCCTTAGCCGCATATACCGGAACAGCTTGTTAAAATGTTTTGCAATGTCCTTCCAAAACTACATTTGCGAGTACAGTAGCAATTTATAAATAACAATAAAGAAATAAAAAGTCGATGTATTATATTATGCCCATTCATGGCCAATAAGCGGATAATACATTTTAAACTCCGCTCATTAAAAGGAGGGGAGGGTTCTGAATTCGAGACACTCTGAGACAGGAAGACACGTGCCAGAAAGCGGCTCGAGCATGGTGCTGTATCCCTTTTTAGGTCTAAGGGTCCCTGTATGGTCGGACCGACACCGGCAGCTTGTCATCTGTATTTATTGCAGATCGTTTGGTATGTTCGACACAGCCAGCCAATCGTTTGAATTACAAACATGCCAACAGGAACGAGACCAACAATACAAGGAAATGAGGTCTGTGCAAATACGATTAAAAGTTAAAAGAAAAAAAAAATCGAGCACTTTGTGTTTTCTTACTTCAATCTTTCTAGCTCTCATTTCTTTCTTTTGTTTAATGATAAACTCGATGATAAGATAATAGATTGTTATACAACCCCCAGTCGTGTTGGGGCCTTGTATTATAATTAGATAGTCTATATTGTAAAAGGTGCGTTACTCCTTTAAAAAACAGGAGTGTATTCAAGTCTGGGGTAGACTGTATGCCCTCGTTTCTGACTCTGAATGGTCCCAGACTAATCACCAGGACTGGATGAAGCAGTGACCACTACCACCGCACACAATTAACAAAACGACAAAGGAAAGATTCATGTGTGGTAAAATGAAGCCATGTCATAAATTCATAGTGCTGATGTGATTGAAAGGGGTCTGTCTGTTTATGGTACAAACCGTATATAGCAGAACTAAATAGCACTATTCTTTACCACTGTATTTATGCTTCAGTGGAGCCCAGGGAACACAAGTTTATATTTCCTTTGAACCGCATTGATGTTTTAGGAACATGGCCCATAAGCACTCATTTTGCCTGGCATGAACTTTGACATGCTTGTCAAATTGACATGTTTGTTTGTTTTATTTTTTGGGGTTTGTTTTTTTTTTTTGGGGGGGGGGGGGGGCACAATCAAACTTTTGACATGACAATCAAACTTTTGACCTGTTGCTACAGTATGAACGCAGTGCACAGAACCGTGGAAGTGTGGTGTGGGGATGTTTTGATGCCAGTAAAAGGCGTGTATGTCAGGGCTCTTTCATCATCAAGCTGTAATCTGTATTTTCCATGTTCTGTATGATAGGGGTTCACCCCTTTCTTAGCTCAAAGCCCCCTATGACAGTAAGCATTCTGCCTGTGGACCCCCATGTGACATGCTGCTCTCTTTAGCGAGAGAGGTTGTACCGGTAGACATGCTGCTGCTTTCATGATGTTATTTCTTGGATGTTAGAGAAACCGCTCCATAATAACTGTATTCAGTTGCATACTGTGTGGCTGCCAACTGAAATCTAAAGGTAAGCAGGATAGGTCTGGTTTATTTTATTATATAATGTTAGAAACTGAATTTTGTTGTCCATACAATCACTGATCATGTTCTCCCCTTTGTTGTATAACTGGACATGGTTTTGTCAGGGTTATGTGAGAGACAGCATTTTTGTATGTGCTTCAAACCCCAAGTGGTCCCTGGCCCCTGCTCTATGAAATCAGCAACAATGATATTTTCACCATAGTGCACACACAACAGGTCAAACTGAATGCCTATTTTAAGAGACATACTTCCAAAAGCCTGCTAACTGCATAACATTTAGCATGTTATTGTGGAACCATATTTGCTTTATTGAGAAAGAGCTGTTTAATACAAAACCTATGCACAGTGGTCCCAGACAAACCCTGGACTCGTGCAGTACGTTCTACACAGCATTCTGGAACACACGTTTTTTTTACCTTCACTTGTATTCTAGAACTCAGAAACCAAAGAAAAAAAAAGCTCTCGTGTATTTCTATTGAAACTCGTAACCAGTCAGATTGGATAAGCACAGAGGACTGACATGTCAAAACACTCTGGGTGTTTCTGCGTGCTAACAACGGCGATGGTTGGAAATACAGTTGGCTGAACTAACCCTACAGACCAGCCCACAATAGCAGAGATCACCGAGCACTTCAACTGGGGTGCGGTTGCCGCTGCCGGACACTATTTTAAGTAAACCAGGAATAAGAATCCATAACAGATGTTTTTATGTCACGTCAAAATGAGAAAGAATGACAATATCGCCACATAGTGCACAAACACCGTTAGTGTTTTTGAAATGTGAGGTTTTATTTATTAATGCATTTATTGTAATAATAAACACATACGAGACGTCTGACGCAGCTCTGTCCACTGGGGTAAGATTCAGTCTCATCTAAATGGAAAATCGCAGTAGCACACTTAGGTCCCTGTTGCACAGTGTTGTTCATATGTGACGCATCCAGTCACGATCGCATTGTTTATTCTAGTTGTTTGTAGAGTAGTTGGCGTATACATGAGTGCTTTCCGTCAGCGGTGTTGCCTCACTTTGCCAGTGTCACTACAAACACGTGCTGAGTGGGTTGCATTTAGCTTATGTAAATTCGGTTAGACTTTCAAAAGCATTGCCCAAGATAACGGGGGCAGTCCATCTTATAACCAGCTGGTCTTGGAACCAAGACGCGTCCATAAGGTAGTCTAGCGTGCGTGTGTGTCTAGGACAGGAGATATATTCAAAACATCCAGTAGCTAAAAGAAAAGGCTGTCCCAATAAAGACAATGTCACGCTTGCATAACTACAACGGCGCGCATCTCCCATTAACACGAGAGCCTAGCGGAGCGATTTCTTCTGAACCGGGCAACGAGCGACTGGGACTTGATGGGAGGCCGTGGCCGTGGCCGTGGACTCTGCACTGGTGAACACGGGCAAAAAAAATAAAAAAAATGCTGTTTTTCCCCATGTTTGTTACTTTTCAAAATAACAAGAAATGCATTCTGAAGAAACAGGTATTATTAACCCCAGTCGTTACGATATGAAATCATTATGTATAATCATTTAGAAATGTAGTCGATCCGTGCAGATAGGGTGCTTACCTTTTTAATCCAGCCCCCTTTAGTTTCTCCGGCAGCGGATCAAATTCCTCAAGTTGTGAGGCAACGACTGCTTTTTCGGTCTGAATTACACAGAAGCTGTAGACTGCAATTTGTAGTGAAGAACTTAAAGAAATTGTGAAGGCTGCACTTAATTGTTTGTGTTCCTGATCCTTAGCCGTCCCCATCCCCTTTTGATTGTGGGGTGCTGTTTAGCTAATCCACGCGTGCTATGAAACCTACATCAAATCGTACTACAACGATTTTCTTTCGGAGGTGCATTGGCTGCCGTCCTCAGCTAAATAATGAGGACACAAATGACAAGCAAATGTTGGATTGGCCGAGTGCGTTCACATTTACACGTTCACAATACGCAATGTAAATTGCATTATCATGATTCGTTAACTGTTCTGCGTGCAGCTGGTTCCATAGTGTAGCGGTTATCACGTCTGCTTTACACGCAGAAGGTCCTGGGTTCGAGCCCCAGTGGAACCAATTCTCACTTTTATTTTACAACGTCACCCGTACTTTTATAAAACAATCACTTCATTTAAAAATATAATATTTTCTTTATTTTTTATATCTGGAACAAAAAGACAACAAACTACAGCCTGTGTAAATGGACGACTAAAGAAGTTCAAATATCGTGGCTAATGCACTAATTGTTTAAAACCTATATATTCATTATTATTTTGAATGCAATATCGAATGCAAAGCATTTAAACATTAACGTATATAGATATTGAACATTAAACATGTTTTGATATAAAAGTAGGCATCAACGCGCCCTCCCGTGGTTGTTTTAATTAACTATGTTAAAGTCAGTACTTTTTAAAACTACAGTAAAGTGGAAATGACGAATAAGTCACAAGCAAGTTTTTTTTTTTAGAAACAGTGGGTTTTAACAAAAACAATTATTAAATGTAATGCGACATTTTTTTGAAATCCGAGAAACTGTTTCATTTTATTTTTTAAATCTCACATGCGTCACTTTTAAATAAATTGCTAAAAATCGCTGCGCATATCTGTACATGGATTATTAACACATTAGAAAAATAAAATGAGGTTTTGTTTTGGTCATTTGTATTTATCAACTTTTTTTTTGTAGTACTTGATAACCTCAGTATAGAAATCTAATATATTTAACTATAAAAGAGTAAAGGATTTATAAAATAAAGGTATGTTTAGAAAGTCATACACAACGCAACAACATTTAAGGTCTACTCATGGCAATACCAATGCACACCTTCCCTCTACACACAAACACGCACACACACACACACACTCCCGGAGATGCTACATCAGCTTGAGCAGCACTGTTGACACCAGCAGTTATAGATGGAATATGCGCGCTCTACCCCTTGCCTGCCCGATAAAATGACGCTTCTGAACACCATCGCCGCGGACAGGCAAGTGGTCTATGTATACCGAGAGCATCGTCTTTGGAAAGGTATGGAATGCATGCAACACCAGCAGTGAATCCAGATTGATTGGCATTTCAACCGGCTGAATAGATCAGGTGGTTGTGAGAGATCCTAAAGGATCGCTATCAGAAGAGCTTGGAAGTATTCCACCCTCTCTATTGACTGTAGCGAATGCCAATACATGCTTGTGTCCTAGTAACAACAGCGTTCTTAATTATCCAGGACTCCCGAATTCCAGTAATGAAATATTCCTGCTGCGCATGCGCAAACCTGACGCTATACTATGATGCGTTACTATACATGTGTTGGTTACGATAGAACATTTAGTAAAATACCTAAAATATTTAGCCTGGAACAAAGAATAACGGCGGGGACATGACTGAATTCTTTAAAATGTTAAAATGAGCTGACATAGTTAACTAAAACCATTTCTCTAAGCGCAGTACAAAAACCACGACCAGAGGTTGGAAATGGAGACAGGTTTAGGACACAGGAGATACTTGGATCCTTTAAGACCCAGCTTGACAAAGTTATGAGACCAATTCAGCTACTAGCAACTGGATGAGCTTACATAGGCTGAATGACCTCCTCTCGTTTGTAAAATGTCCTATATTCTTAGGATTAGCTATGGGTTTATTCTTAATTTAACTATACAGGGTGCTGTACTATACCATCTGATAAATATTTAAAAAAAAGTAAATTCCTTGACATGTACCATGCGGACTTGGTCTGCAGCACTTACCTGTGGTATTACTTTTGTGATAGTCCCAGGACTTTACCCTCTTAGACACAAACCTGAGGACAGGGCTTTATAGTTGGTAAAACATGCATACACAAAGACTGATATACTGTACCAGCTCCTAATCTTAGTATAGCTCAATAGCTCATTCAGCATCCATCCTAACTTTCAGGAGTATAATAACCACACATGACAGTACTGGCATTCCATATTCATTTATTTCAGCTGTTTTTTTGTTGTTGTTTCTATCACATTACAAAAACATGCCAATATTTGTATACAATATTATAACAATATATGCGAGCAAGGTGTTGAGGCCTCATCTGATATCAAGGTTGCTCTACCCACATCCTGGTTACCAGGCAAAGGGGTTGCTATGGCGACTGGTAAATCAGTCTACTGCTTCATGCAATCCAGTTACCCAGACATGTAATGAAAATGCTTCCTCCACCATTAAGATGTGAAGGGACTGGATTGGCGTGGTGGCTTAACTCTCGGTCAGTCCTGCCAGGACAGGACTGAGGGGCACATTGGTATCTGAGTTGGAGAGAAGATCTCACACTGAGAACCATGGGGTTATCACAACAACAACTAGAGATTTCATGGGCAAGAACTACCAAAATAATATGCGTGTTAACCGTCACAACATAACAAGGGCTGAAAGTTCACTGTCGACCAGTAAAGGCATCCAGACTGCATTTAAACACCCATCGACTACACACACAAAAAAGAGACAAGGCTGAAGATCACAGTTCAGATCCAAGCATCTTTCTCTTCTCATTCTCAATGAACCATGCCTCTGCCATGCGGGACCTTCTTCAGTCCTTTCACTGTCCGTGCCGTGATCAGGCAGCCTTCTTGGATTTCTGCTGCTGGTTCTTGTCTATGTGTTTCTGGGGTCTCCTCTTGTTCTGGGGTCTCCTCTTGCTCTCGGGTCTCCTGTCTTTGCGCTCTGTGTTTTTCTTCCCCTCCTTCTCCTGTGTCAGCAGGATGTCCGCAATCCGCAGTTTGACTGGTGGTTTCTTGTCAATGGCAAGGTCCTCCTCGTCGATGGGGTCAATGACGGTGCCCATCTTGGTGATGACCCTGGGCGCGGTCAGCTTCTGCACAGTACGCTGGGTGTTCCAGTTGTGGCCGATGGGCGCCCGGATATTGCGCTCGAACTGAGTCGGGTTACTGAAGGGGAAGGGCAGGTCATTCACCTGCGGGAGGAAGACAAAGAGAAGGAAGTTGTTTCTTTTTACCCTCGTATCTCGAGTGAGTTAACAAACGACATGCATTGATCTCCCCTGATCCTATCTGAACCTGCATTTCCTTCTGAATCGCCAAATTCAGGTTATTCATTTCCACTGCGTTAGTTTCTAGTAGTAATTTAAACCATCTGGTATTCAGTTATGGCTGAACAACTATTAATTAAGGTTTAAAGGGAGGGAGAGAGATGGAAAATAAAAACCAAAAACTAGAAGCCCTACTTCTATTCCCAGTTTAGGGATCTCAATGTAACTCCTGTGTACAGCCGTTTGTGCCATTCCAGTTCATAAATATGACTAGAGTTAAGTATGTTTTCTTCCATCCACTGGAATTTAAGAGCGACACAAACCTGAAAATTGTAATTCCTTTAAAACAATGCATATCATGGAATTGCATTTAAATTTAAACCTTCCGGTGTTTTATTTGTGAAGGGTTTGATAGGACAGAACAAGATTTCGCCCAATTCTGTATGTATGTAGCCTGTTTTTTAAATTCAAAGCTTAACGGGGCAAAAACCCAAAAATCAGAGCCTACTTAAAACAGTGGCATCATGGCTCCTCAGCGTGTCTCTCTCGCTGTCTCAGAGGAATGTTGCGTGGGGTCTCTTACCTGGTGAGCTGCGATGGACGCATCCCTCTTCTCACTGATGATCACATTAGGCAGGTTGCGATCCCGTCTGGGAGGGCCGGGGGCTGCTTTTATACAGAACCTGCAATTGGGGTTTAGTGAGCAGGTTTACAGAAATAAAGAGAACTCATCAAGTTGAGTTCTTTATTTTCAAAACTTTTGTAGCTAACAAAATAGTTCTATCAAACTTCTCCACCATGTACATCTCTTTGCAGGTCTCCAAATGTGCAGTTTTGAAAGAAACACATATTCTAGCAAACGTCTATTTTAATTTCAAAACATGATATCGGTTACTACACTAGGTTAAAGAAAACAGTTTGAAAGCCATGCTTTTTGATCGTCTTGTACTTCCTAGGTCATTTCACTTGGAGGGTGAATTTGTCCTGACCCCTTCACTGGCTTCTTTCCTGTCAATAACCAATCACCTTCTTCCTCTATTGACTGACATGCTTTCAGCCAGTAACATGCTTTGACCCAGAAGACACTGCTGGGGTGAAATGACCCAGGAAGTGTGAGTGCAAACAGATACTCTGAGAATAAAGCACAGAAACTGAGAGTTTCCTGTAACCCCCAGTAGTACCAGATGCCATGTTTTATTAAAATGTGAGCTATAATGGATTTCTTTTAAAGCAGAACATTTGAGTTGTGTTGCGAATGGACGTACAAAATGGCTAAGAATCATGGAATCATTAGCTACAATTACTTTAAAAACTGCTTCCCAGCCTTGTTTCTTTGCTGTTGTTCAGTTTACACAAAACATTAGTGGATACATCATTTGAAATGCCCGTTTTACCTCCTTCGCTTCCTCTTGGAGGGTTTGAGCCCCACGCCGCCCCACTCCCCCCAGCCCGGCAGGGTCAGGTCCACATCTTTGGGTTTGGACATCTCTGTCTGCTTCTGCTTGTCCTTCAGGAAGTCAGCGATCACGTCATCGGAGGCAAAGGCTTCCTTGATGATCATCTTCTGCTCCTCATCACCCTTCAGAGCGATGGCAAAAAAAACAACACAGCAAATAAAACTACACAATGTAATCATTCAGCTTGAACACACACATACACACAACTGAAAATAACTTCAACTAATATTTAACACAGAGTTTCCAAACCAGAAATAACCAACTCAGAGCTTACAAGCAGTCTTCATGTGTTTCCTATCATATCGAAATGTTGGGCAGCTGGTTCTTTGAGCTATATATATATATATATATATATATATATATATATATATATATATATATATATGACCGCTTCAGACTATGATGAAACCTGCTTAGCACAAGTTATAGAGTATCACAATCTGGGGATGTGTCAAAGCATCTTTCAGTCTTTTGTTTGTCACAAAACAATTTGTTTTGAGATTTTGTTTCATGCTATTAATGATTTGGAGTAAAAAATAAAATAAAAAATCTATTAGAATCTGGTCCAAAGTGTGCCAGGTACAATCTGATTTCACCTCAGACTCCAGTTTGTATTATTATTATTATTATTATTATTATTATTATTACTTATTTCTTAGCAGACGCCCTTATCCAGGGCGACTTACAATTGTTACAAGATATCACATTATTTTTACATACAATTACCCATTTATACAGTTGGGTTTTTACTGGAGCAATCTAGGTAAAGTACCTTGCTCAAGGGTACAGCAGCAGTGTCCCCCACTGGGGATTGAACCCACGACCCTCCGGTCAAGAGTCCAGAGCCCTAACCACTACTCCACACTGCTGCCCATTGTAATACATTCGCTTACACTACATAAAGAGTCTCCCTTTGAAACGGCCCGGTCCGCAGGTGTGCACTGTGTTCCTTACCTCCTCATCCTCAATGGCGGTGGGGGCTGAGGGCACCTTGATCACTTTGGCCTGTCTGGTCAGCACCTCCTCAGGGTCGATCACCTTCTTCCTTTTCCTCTTCCCTGCCTTGCTGGCCGGTTTCTCCTCCTCTGTCTCTGTGCCCGGCCCTGTCACGGTGCTCTCTGGTTCAGGCACCTCAGCTTCTAACGTTTCCTCTCGCTCCAGGTGCTCCAGATCCTCCATGGTTTGAACCCGAGTGAGCGTCTCATCCAGCAGGGGGGGCTCTTCCCTTTCCTCGCTGTCCTCCTTCCCCTGCTCCTGGCTCTCTCCTTCCCCCTGAGGCGCAGGCGGCCTGGCTGCCCTCTTTGCTGCTTGGGTCTTGGGCTTGTTTCCTACCAGTCTCTGGAAGAGGCTGTTAAACTCGGACACGTCCTCTTCCTCTACATCGACACACTTCTCTTCTCCAGCGTCTAACATTCCGAGGGAAATAAAAACTCAGCATTAATCTTAATATCAACTGAAGAGGCTGCTAAATTAAAAAGCTAGCAAATGTGGAGTTGCACCTCAATTGCAAACACATGCTGTTACACACTAGTACATATGGAAAGCAGACAAATAGAAAAAATATATACTGTATATTAGGGGCCTACTCATAGCCCAAAAGTCCAAAGGTGGAAATAAAGCCCCTACTGCATAGCAGTTTGATCCACTGCTAGTTTTACTATGAGTTTAATAAGACACACCTGAGCTTGTTAACTATACTGGGGCTACTCAAGCTCATAGTAAAACCTGGAATGGGTGAAACTGCTATGCAATAGGAGTCATTTCTATTCCTGAAGTACACCACTTTTTCCTAAAATGATCACTGTTCATACTAGAAATGTGTCAATAAATTTGAAATTCCAAGTGATTTTATTTCAAGTTTGGGGTGCATATTCTGTGACAGTTTGGATTTGGCGCAGACAGAGAAGTAGACGGGCATGTCCCTGGTGTGTCCTCACCTTCCTTGTCCACCTCCGCAGGGACAATGTCCTCCTCCTGCTCTTTCCGGAGGCGCCGCCTCTCCTCGAACTCCCTGAGCAGAGCCTCGTCTTCCTCCTCCTCCTCTTCCTCTTCCTCTCCCTCGCTCTCCTCCACAGCACCCCCTAGTGCTGGGGCTTCTGCCTCCCCACCAGTGGGGAGCTCAGCCGGGTCAGAGCTCAGCTTCCCCTGCATCCAGGGGTTGGCGTAGTCGGTCCCGGGCTGGGCCTCGTTAACAAAGCCGGGCAAGACCTCCTCCTCCTCCTCTTCCTCCGGCTCTTCGTCCTCGCTCTCTGAGGGCACCACCAGCTTCTGAGTCAACTCCTTGTTCACCTCCAGCTGCTGCTGCATGGCTTTGCGGGCCTGGCACACAAACACGTTCATATTTATAACTGCAAACATACATGGGGACCAGAGCACGTGAAGCATTCATCACCATTCATGCCCAGCCACATGCGGATAACCCAATGCTTTCGTGATAAGCAGTTCCCTTATATAGCAGTTGTGTGCCTGTAAAATAGAAGTGTAATAATGGGCGCACTTCACTTGCTCTGCCCACAGGTCTCTCATCTGTCTCCTGTACTTGATTTGCTTGGCAGAGCTCAAGAGCTATTTCTTCTATTCAGCAAGGTGAGATTTCATAATTATACTGAAGTAGCAAGCTAGTGCAAAATGTACCACTTTTTATACAGTTTATCTAAATTCTAACCCACAGACTTAAAAAAAAAAACAGATGTCGTCCATAACTTTAAACACTCCAGATAGACAGTAGTACCAAAACAACCTTAGTAATACATTTATCATTGTTTTATAAGAGCACTAATAAAAAATAAGTTGACTACCACATTAATGGCTGGTTTCACAGACACCAATCAGCATTAATCTTGGACTAACTAACTTTACTTTAAGTACAATAGCACGAGATTAGCGGTAATTGGGGACCGTCAAACCAGTTTCTAATGTTTCACTTTAACCCTGCACCTGCTCAGCTGTAACTACAGGCTTACCTCGTCATCGTATTTGGCCATGATGGCTTTGGACTTGGCCCACTTGCCGCTGTTCTGATGCTTCAGGGACATGCGCTCCTGCAGGACAGAACACACAGCACCTTCAATGCATTGTTTCCATAAAGAACACATATTAAGCTTCTCCAGGGAAAGCCGGAATACTGTGTATTCACGATGGCACTCAAGACCCAGCAGTACACAGGAGAACACAACAGTAATGTAGATTGGGGATAAACAATTAGTGGTGAATGAGTAAAAAGAATCCACAAATAAAACTGACCTGTTTAGTTTATTTAAAACATAATTGAACTGATATTTACCGATATTCTGCTGAATACACAGCTTTCAGTTTAATTGAAAAATGAATCAATTTAAACATCAAAGAATGAAGTCTTAGACAGGTTTTAATCTTTTGATAATCAGAGTTTTTGGCGGATCTACTGTATCTGTGTTTAAAATCTGTGTCACCCTGCTGAGGGCTCACCTCTATCCTGGACAGATCCATGATAAAATACAACCCTGTGTGTGTCACCCTGCTGAGCACTCACCTCTATCCTAGACAGATCCATGATAAAATACAACCCTGTGTGTCACCCTGCTGAGCACTCACCTCTACCCTGGACAGATCCATCTTCTTGAGCTCCTCGAGAGCAGCGTCTGGGTTTGTCTTCCGCAGTTCCTCAAACTCCTTCAGCACCTCCTTCCGCTTCGCCTTCTTCAGGACCCTGTGGTATCTGAGCCAAGCAAGCAGCAACACTTGAGGTTATCTCCAGTCTTCACTTTCCTAAACTGTCATTTCATGTCAGAAACAGTTAGGGTGCAACGTCCTCCCTGCTGTAGCCCCATTCCCACCCCAGTCTTACTTCTTGCTCTTTATTCTTCTCTCTCTCTTGGCTCTCGCCTCATAGTAGGACTGGAGCGCACGGGCCTTCTGCAGCTCTGCACGCCGCATCTTCGCCTGCGTTGGAGGAGAAAACCTTTTGCTTTTTTTTTTTTTTTTTACCAAACTAGACTTTGGCACAGTCTAAGGGGAAATGGTGTCTCTTATGTAGTTAAAACAGTGTGGCAGCAAAATATAGTGGAGCTTAAGAAAGAATATCACAGAACACAGTGGTTTGCCAAGGGAATACGAATAAAGTATCTCAAAGCATACAGTCTCTCATACAGAAACCTAACAAATCACAAGACCATTTAATAAAATGGCTCCCAAATTCTATTTTTTCACAGGTACATCAAAATGAGATAGAAGCTGTACATATAAAAACCATGCAAAAGCTCAGCTTCTGGGAATGCTTAATAACAGGGATGGAAATAATACTGCACAGCAGTTTCACCCATTCCAGGTTTTACTATGAGCTTGATTAACCACAGTGTACAGGTAATAAGCTCAGCTGTGTCTCGCGTCAGTGAAACCAGGAATGAATCAAACTGCCATGCAATGGGAGTCTTATTTCCATCCCTGAAAGAAAAGAAAGCAGATTCTTTGTGTCTACAGCGGTGGCTGTCAGTATGAAAGCTTTCTATGTGTTACGTATAGTCTCACCTCCTCAAGGCTCATGGCTCGGAGCGAGGCCTCCTCTACAGGGGTCAGGATGGGGTCGGTGACGGGCTGCTTGTTCTTGTGCAGGAGGTTGAAGATCTCCAGCTCCAGGGGGGTCCTGACCTGCAACAGCCAAGGGAGGCAGGAGCTTCAAATAGCACTCGGGATTCCACAGACAAGCTCAGGCAAAGGCAGCCTTAGAAAAGAATTCTAATACAGGAACAGAACCCAGAATCCCGTTATCACCTTCCAGCTGGCCACAACCTGCTCCACAGGTTTGATCCCCCCTGGCTCCTGGTTCAAGGGGAACACCAGCTGCTCCGCCTTACGGTTCTGGCGCACCACATGGTCCCAGCGAGTCACCTTCTTCGAAGTCTTCTCATAGGCCACCACCCTTTGGATCTGTGGGACAGAGAGACCTGAGTGAGTGGGGAACTCCTGCACTAACACATCCACACTGCCCTCCCCCCACAGATATTAACACATGCTGTGGCAAGCAGGGCCCGCTACCCCACCGCACTTTCAAAAATGGCATTAAAAGGATAAAATGCCTGGGTTCATTTTTAAATATACCACTGCCCAGTATGTTTCCTTCATAACAGACAAGCAGACTACTGTTAAACATAGTAAATGCAGGAATAAGTCTCCCATTGCTTAGCAGTTTCACCCATTCCAGGTTTTACTACAGTCTTAATTAGCCACAGTGTTATAAGTACCAAGCTCAGGTGAGCCTTATTAAACCAGGACTGGAATGGAAGTCTTATTGCCATCCCTGTCTTACCTTCTCTGTCTCCTGCCTGCTCAGGGGCAGCTCCAGGGTCTTATTTTTGTACTGCAGTTTATTCAGCTGCTTCTTGATGGAGGACATTGACGAGGCAGCGGGGCCGATCATCCCAAGCAAGTCTTTCAGATCAATCTTCTCCCCAGCACCTACAAACAACAGAGAGTCGTATGGAATTTAACTCCTTGGGGCGCTCTCGTTTTCTTACTCCTAGGCTTGAGGCATTCCGTGCTCTTCCACAAGTCAGCATTCTCAACTTTGCTTTGCACCTATTTAACTAAATTCTGCAATTTACTGATCAAGTGAATACATGCGCATACCTTATTATTGTTGCCCTTGTTAGGATACCTTGTATTACATTAACTTTCTCAGTGCATTAATGAGGTATTCCTAAGCTGTAATATTTCAGTGTACAGCAAGCGGTTCCTGATGAGAGTCCTTTCTCGCAGTCCTTGGGATGGTGTGCTGAATTACATGTGTTGACTTCTCTGGGTGTCAGAAAGCACTATTTGTGGCATTTCCTGGGCTTTGTGTTTTAAAGCATTACCCGTTCCTCTTTCCTTACCTTCAGCACTGACGGTGAACTCTGACACCTGCGTGCTGGCCTCTGACCTCTCAGCCAGCTTCCTCCTGCCAGAAGAAAGAAAGACGCCCTGATTAAACTTCTTGAACCATCCATGTTACCTTTACGATTCAACACTGAGGTTCAGAAGATCCCACAATGCATTCCTGCTGTTCATATATTTGGTGCAGTTGTAAGTAATGCCTTAATCCGACAGTATTTACCATGAAGGGGACACTGCAAGTTAACTGCTTTATTTAATAATGTAATTTAACAACAAAAATAATAGCTTTTCCCTGGGGTGATCTTCCACCCCTTTACCCGGCTTTAGCTGAAAATCGACCCCAAGGACACACAACAAGTCAGGGGTGCCTGAACTGGTAGTGAAACCCAGATCACCCAGCTCCCTTTGAAATACAGCACCACCCTCCAGCTGCTTCCAACGCACCTTTTCTTCCCATCCAGGGAGCTGATGGCCTCCAGCAGTTTGCAATGCTTCCTCTCATCATCGCTCTGGGCCTGAAATGCATGAGCCAGAAGTTAATTCTGCAGGGCCACCAGTCAGTCAAGGTGTAAAGTTATAGCAAACGGCATGAAGTACTGTACAGTTAGCAGCATATTAACAGCAAAACTCACTCACCTCGTCCTCACTTGCGCTGATGGCATACTCTGTGTGAAACAGTTCCTCCTCCTCCTCCATAGTCTCCTCTACAGCCTTGCGATTGGACTCCACGCTCTCACTGCTATTTAAACAAACACGTTATTACTCAACATCTGGGATCGTTTCAGGTTCTCTGGCCTCCACTGCTTGCTAGTAAATATCTGCTGAGACGGTGGACCCGGTTCTGAACTGCAGTACAGTGCCAATAGTGGAGCGCACAATTACCAGTGATTTGTAAAGATCGTTTCATGCACTAAACAGTGACCAATAACTAGAAATAAGAGTTTTTGTAAACAAAAACACAGCATACCACGTGGCAATGGCTCGTCAACTCAAATGGAGACATGAAGTAAAATTAATATTGAAAAACGATCACTCCCTAATCAATGGGTCATGCATGCATATTTAATTGACTATCTTAATACTCAAAATGAATCTATGATGTTTCATGTGCCAAACTCAAAATGCGTGTATCATGAGGGGATGTTAAACCTGTTTGAGGTAGTTTACATCGCATTTGCACTATCCATGCCGTAACAGGTACATTTTCCATAACAACTCAACGCAGATCATATTCATAACACAGGCGCGCTAGTCTCATATCACTTTACATGTCTCTTAACTAGCTAACACATCCCTGATCATTTCCATTACCAGTAGGGTCGCCGAATCCTGTAAACACACAGATACTAACCTTAACAGATTTACAGCAGCTCCACTTTTGGTTTTGTTAAGTTTCCTCGTCTTGGCCATCTTGATGACTGATCACCCACGTGTGTCCACGCTGCCGTAATCCGATTTCTGGAAACCATAGAGATCCTGGTTCCACTGTCGTAAAACTCTTGTTTGTGTCAAGACGAAAAGCATGCACAGAAAGCGAATAAATAATTAGATGACTTATTTCTCACATGGTTTAATTTATTTCTCATTTAATCAAATCGTCGGCGCGTCAAGGCAAACTGAAAAACTATTCCCAAAGTAACCAGCCGCCCTGCCAACTCCAAACTGGAACTAGAGAGGACGCCGTTGCTCTGGGTTGTGAGGTCGTCTTTCCAGGCCGGAAACAATCGCTTTGGTCCTCCGTTGAAACAGTTCCGTAAGAGTCGGTCACCAGGTTGAAGATGGCGAGTCTAGCCGCTGCTGTTGCTGCTGCTGCTGCGGCGGCGAACAGGGATCCCGCCGTGGACCGGTCCCTGCGATCTGTGTTCGGCAAGTATTACGGCGGAGAAGCGGAGGATCATTTCAAGTTGAGAAGAGCGTGCTCCATAATAATGCTAAGCAGCGTCTTTTGTTGTGCATTGACTAGAAAGTCCACGCTGTGCATGTATCATGGATGTGTGGTTGTTTTTTACAAGCTACATACATACACACACTATATAGAATGGTCTGCAATGTATATGCATCGGTGACTGTTGCGTGAATTCATTATCTGTTATTGTTATAATTAATATGTCTCCGTACTCTATGAAAAACTAAAAATGACCCTGTTTCATAAATATGGCTGAAGCATATTCCTTTGCGTGGTAAAGTACATCGGACAAATAGAAAAATGATGCCTGTGCCATGAGTATAGATACATAGGAGGCTGTGTGGTCCAGTGGTTAAAGAAACGGGCTTGTAACCAGGAGGTCCCTGGTTCAAATCCCAGCTTAGCCACTGACTCATTGTGTGACCCTGAGTAAATCACTTAACCTCCTTGTGCTCCGTCTTTCGGGTGAGAGGTTGTTGTAAGTGATAAAGGCGTCTGCTAAATAAACCATCTGTTACCAGCTGCCCTAGAAATGTGTGTTGTTGAGAAGTTACTTACCTGTTTATTTTGTCCTGTTTTGCAGTGGGTAATATTCCATATGAAGCTACAGAGGAGCAGTTGAAGGATATTTTCTCAGAAGTTGGGCTGGTGGTCAGTTTCAGGTAGGATATTAATAGATTCACGTTTTAATGTAAACATCCTCAATATGTATTTCTTGTAACTGTTTTATGTAGATATTTCAAGCATAAATGTAATGCTTAAGAACTTGGTACAGACATTCCTGAGCACGTATTCTTAATTATGGGTTACAGAACGTTCTGTCATGTTTCCTTTTGCTGTGTGCTTGACCACTAGGTTAGTGTATGACAGGGAAACTGGCAAGCCCAAGGGGTATGGCTTCTGCGAGTACCAGGATCAGGAGACTGCCCTGAGTGCCATGCGCAACCTGAACGGGAGAGAATTCAGCGGGCGAGCCCTGCGTGTGGACAACGCTGCCAGTGAAAAGAACAAGGAGGAGCTCAAGAGTGAGTCCCTGCTAATATAAATGCATTTGCCGTGGAAAGCAATGATCACAACAAGCAATAGAACACTCTCAAAGTGATCAAAATACTAGCCAGGGTACAGGGTCAGTTCCTGTATTTCAATTCCAATTCCTTTTTAAAACAAATTCCTAATTCTAATTCCGATTCCTTTGAAGGAATTGGAATTTATATTTTAGAGATGTAATAATTGTTTGATTGTTCAACTGCTTTTATTTGGAGCCAGTGTATCTGACTAACAGTGACTTCAGTTGAAGTAATTCAAAAGGGAATTGGAATTGGAATTAGGAATTTGATTTGAAAAAGGAATTGGAATTGCAATTGAAAAACAGTAACTGACCCCAACCCTGATACTCGCCTCCGTTTTATATCCTTGGTATATTTTGTCAGGTCATTTTTTTGTATAATTTGTTTCAGTTTCAGGCTGAAGTCTACTGCAGATTGTAATGAATTGTTTTCTCGGCCAGTTGAATTGAATTGCTGAAATGCCAATTCATTCCAAGATGTTTTCATCCGTCCTTGTTCTCTCCAGTCTCAAGAGGGAGCTGGCAGGTCGTTGTGAAGCAGCTGAAGTGTAACCCTTGCTTTGCTGTCTGTCTCAGGTCTGGGCACTGGTGCCCCGGTAATTGAATCACCGTACGGAGAGCCCTGTAACTCTGAAGAAGCCCCCGAGTCAATCAGCCGCGCTGTCGCCAGCCTCCCCCCAGAGCAGATGTTTGAGCTGATGAAACAGATGAAAGTAGGTATCGCCACCAACCGATAACCAGATTCACCAGGGATGATGATCAAACTGGAAAGCGTTTCTTTTAAGTTTATGGGGTTTTTTTTCTTCCTAGTTTAATTGTAATCTGTCATGATGTTAAAGAATGGTTGATCTTCTAGTAAATCCACAGAACGCAGGGGTGCTTGAGTGACTCTCAAGCAGCTTTTTATTTCTCTCCCCAGCTGTGTGTTCAGAACAGTCCCCAGGAAGCCCGGAACATGCTTCTCCAGAACCCCCAGCTGGCGTACGCCTTGCTGCAGGCACAGGTGGTCATGAGGATTGTGGACCCCGAAATCGCACTGGTAAGGCATGCCCATGGCAGAGTGTTCATGCTTCTCTCTGTAAAAAAAAAAAAAAAAAAAAAAAACTACCAGTGGATCAACACACACACATAAAATAACAATAATATATATATATATTATTGTTGTTTTTTTTAGAAAATGCTTCATCGGCCCACGAACATCCAGCCCCTGATTCCCAGCAGCCAGCCTGGTCCTGGATCTGTTCCGAACCTGCCCCTCAACCAGCCCAACCCTCCAGCTTCTCAGCCTCAGCAAATGGTGAGAACAAGTGGCACCTGACTCTGGATAGAAAAGAGAATACTACCTATTTTAATATAACACATAAGAAAGTATGTTAAGTAGATAATGTTTAGGCTCGTTAAAATGTCTTTTAATTAATTTATTTGTGTGTTTTGAAGTGATGGATGCATTACCTATTTTAAAAACCCAGAATTTGTTATAGCCATGAAGTACACCAAATAGATATGTCTGCACTTGGATGCTGTTTATTGTTGCACCCAGCAGCAATATTTAGATTCTTGGCTTTCTGCATACAAATAAGTTACACTTTCTATTTTCACAGTTTATATCATAGTCACTTTAATGCTGTACATGCTCCAAGAAGCTTATCTGTTTGTCCGAATATTTGTGGGAGAGTTTTTCTGAAGGCAGAAGCTAGGTGTAGTCCAGGAAACATGCTTCCTTGTTTCTGGGACCAGTATCTCCACCATGCGCCGGGAAACTTCTTGAAAGCTGTTGCTGGAAGTATGCTGGCATGCTGGTTAGTTTCTAAGTGATCTGTGTATTTTTTGCTGCAATCTTTTCTGCTTGTTCTTCCTTCTCAGGTGGGCATGCATGTGAACGGAGCCCCTCAGATGATGCAGCCTGCTCAAATCTTGGGAGGGGTGGCGGTGCCAGGCCCTCTGGGTCCAGCAGGTAAGAGAGAAGGGGGAGCCGTCTGAGATTCAAACACCAAGCTAAAGCTAGATGAAAGAAATGGTTGATTAAAAACACATCTAGTCACTGCAGTGTTGCTGCATTCATTTTCTTAAAGTAAGCTTTGCCAATTAATCTCAATGTCCAAACTGACTGGCCAAGCTGGCATGTGGTAGGACTGTTCTCTCAGCTTTCAATGTGCACCCACCCCAGTGTGCCACCAAAGGAAAGTTTAAGTAGCATTTCAAAATGTATTCATCTGTGTGGCCACCAGAGGGAACTAGTGTGTTTGTTCTGATATGCAGAGCTACCTGAATATACGTGGGAAGATTTGTCTTGGTAGTCTGCTGATTTGCATTTGCCTGTTACAAACACTAAGCAGGGTATATAGTATATTCTAACTGGACTGAATGGATGCTTTGTGGTTGTGCCCTTGTTGATGCTTGTGTTTTACCTGGATAGGTGGCATGCAGCAGCAAATTGGCATTCCTCAAGGAGGTCCTGTACCAATGGACAGAGGGCAAGGTAAGGAGGCTCTTTACTGTAAAGTATATATGCTTGGTCCACCTTCATTTTAATAGTGTCATAATGAATAGACAGGGGAGGGGCAATAACAAGTGGAAGTGCCTGAAAGCTAGTTTTACTAACCCAGAAAGCACTCTGTTCTGTATGTGTTAGCAAGGTGCCACAAAAGATAGACAATATTTAGGAAACCCATAATGCTGGCAGCAGACACAATTATTACCGTTTGTATAACTATGAGGCAATTCTAAATTCAGTCTTGATGGCTGTTGCATTATAATATGTGGCCTAAGTTGTAGGTATGATCACTATTAAATGGGGACAGTTTTTGCATCTATAATTAGTGCAACAGTATATGTCTTTACATTTTAAGTTGAAGGCATAAAACTTAATTAAGTAATTAAAAAAAATTATATATATCTTTTTTTTTTTATACAATATATATGTAATTATGATGTCCTGGAGTCTTAATTAGTTTAATCCTGCAGCCATTCACCACTGCGAGGTGCTATAAGCTCAGAAAAATGCAGTGAGTCTTTATTTTTCAAGTCACTCAGTAAGCTCAGGTTCTGGCTGGATTGATCTGCTGAGCTGTGGATATACTTTCTATTGAGTGCAAGAAGTTGAGCATGTGTCTTGTTTCCTGTGTTTTATTTCCTGCTGACCCAGGAAGCCTTCAGCACTCGCCTGTAGGACCCGCAGGGCAGGCGCAGATCGAGCGGCCTCAAGGTATCCATAGCAACTCCTACCTCTGACCTCGCAGGGTTAGGCTGTTGTATTATGGGGTGTCTGTATAGCAGGTTAAGAACAAAGGCAGGCACGCAGGCAGGCTGTGAAAAGGTTATTCTCTTATTTGAGACTGGCACAGAGAAAGCTTGAATATTCCAGTGGGAAGTTGTGATTTTAGTACCGAACGCTGGGATCGATGGAGACAGTCTGCGTTTTTAGTTTTTTTTCTGTTTGTTCTTTTGGTGTTGCCAGTTTTTTTTTTCTTTTTTTTTTTTTTTTTAAATTTAGTCGTTGCCAATTAGTTTTTATTATTATTTTCTCCCCAATTTGAAATGCCCAATTATTTTTAGGCTCAGCTCACCGCTACCACCCCTGCACTGACTCGGGAGGGGCGAAGATGAACACACGCTGTCCTCCGAAGCGTGTGCCGTCAGCCGCCCGCTTCTTTACACTCTGCAGACTCACCGTGCAGCCGCCTCAGAGCTACAGCGTCGGAGGACAACGCAGCTCTAGGCAGCTTACAGGCAAGCCCGCACGCGCCCGGCCAGACTACAGGGGTTGCTGGTGCGCGGTGAGCCGAGGACACCCTGGCCGACCTAACCCTCCCTCCCCCCGGACGACGCTCAGCCAATTGAGCGCCGCCCCCTGGGAGCTCCCGTCCACGGTCGGCTGTGGAATAGCCTAGACTCGAACCGGCGACGTCCAGACTATAGAGCGCAGCCTGCACTCTAGCGAGTGCTTTTTACTGGATGCGCCACCCGGGAGCCCCCGTGTGTTGCCAGTTTCTTCACACTCAGTAATAAGTAAAACCCAGACTAAGTACACTTTTCTGAGCTGTGCTGAAGATTTCAAATCAGCAGGAAGTAGTTTTTACCAAAGTCATGCCTTAACAGTGAAATCTATGTGTTTTTATTTATTTTTTTAAACAGTTGTTTCCTTGTTAATCGGTGTGCAGTGGTTTCATAAAAAGCAGGATGCTTGGCATAATCAAATTACCAGATTTCTTTTGAATAAAATCCCCTCCTCCTCAGAGTGGTTGTATATTCATGTATTCCTCAGTAACGGATACAGAGGAGCCCCCAGTATCGCAAGCATGTGAATAACTGGTTATACTGGGTGGGTGGACGTTACCTCAAGTTATTTAGAGCAGGGTTTCCCAATCCTGGTCCTGGGGGACCCCTGTGTCTGCTTAATTCTCAATTACTTAATCAGACTCTTAATTGAACTAGTAATGTGCTTATGTTGTATAGTTAACTTGAAATCTCCAACTGTTTAAAAGCTGAAAAAGGTCTAATGAAGCTAATGAATAGTTCATTTAAGGGTTCAAGGGTTACTTCTGTTGGAAGTAAAACCAGCAGACACGGGTCCCAGGACCAGGATTGAGAAACCTGGATTCAGAGGATCAGAAACTTGGACTAGAAGAGGTTCTGATGTGTCTCTCTGTACGTACTGTACTATAAGAGGTTCTGGTCTGTCTCTCTGTACGTACTGGACTATAAGAGGTTCTGGTCTGTCTCTCTGTACGTACTGGACTATAAGAGGTTCTGATCTGTCTCTCTGTACGTACTGGACTATAAGAGGTTCTGGTTTGTCTCTCTGTACGTACTTGTATATTACTAACGCTTGTTTTTGTATTGGTTTTGCAAAGTATCCGGTGTTCTGTACCAGCACTTTGCACAATTCCACAGCACATTACCGCTCTTTCAAGAAGCCATGTTAATAGTGACTTTTGTGAGCATGCAGGGAAGAAAAAGTCACAATATTCTAGATGACTATTGCATATTATTACAGTGTAATATCAGTGTTACAGACTCGGACATATCCTGTTGTATGCGTACAGATACTTGTGTTTGCACATAAAGGTATTCATTAATGTGTAGTGAGATCTAGTGTGTGTGTGCTTTATTGCTTCTTCCCATTGTCTCCTGTTTTCATGCCTAGCGTGGGGCAGTTGCTGTCCTGTTATCTTTCTCCGGACAGTGCTAACGTTGTTCTTGTTGTTTATTTTGCCCCCCACAGTGCCCATGCCAGACCCCCGGGCCCCCATGAGAGGGGGTCCCCCAGTGGCAGCTGTGCCTCCCCGAGGCTTGCTGGGAGACGGGCCGAACGACCCCCGAGGGGGCACCCTGCTCTCCGTTACAGGGGAGGTGGTGGAGCCCAGGTAGGCTGAGTGTGTGCGCACTGATGCTTGGGGTATTTCACAAACCAAGAATCGTAGGCTATAAACACAGACCACATGGACTGGCAGAGCCTTTGTCTTTGTGATGTCCACCACTCTTTTGTAAGCATTTGGCATGGGAAGTACATTTTGAACAGAACCGAGTTATTTCAGGAACATAGTATTTGGTCTTCTCGACCTGTTTAGTACCCTGTAGAGAGCAGCAGGATTTGCTAATCTTCACTTGGCGAGTTTTAACTCTGCACACGTCTCTCTCTCGCTGTGTTTCAGCCGGGGGGGGTTCATGGGTGCACCACCTCACCAGGGGCCGCCAATGCACCTCCCCCACGATGGACGAGGCCCCCCACCAGACAACCGCATGGCACACGACATGAGAGGCGGCCCCATGGGAGAACCCAGGGGCATGATGGGAGAGCCCAGAGGACCAATGATGGATCAGCGAGGGCCGCCAATGGAGGCCAGGGGTAGGTTACAGTGAAGCAGTAATCAAGAAGTATTATCAGGTTTCTATTAGTGTTTCCCTTTAACTATGAATGTAACGGAAGAATGCCATTGTGTTGCTATTAACCCAGTGTTATAAAGTATACCCATGATGTGTTTCAGGTGGCCGGGATCCCAGAGGGGTCGAGCCCCGGGGTCTTGATCCTAGGGGCCCTGTCCCTGCACCCAGGGTCCCCATGCCCGGTGGAATGCAGGGTCCAGGGCCACACAACATGGGAGCCAATGTGCCTCAGCCTGCCAGACAGGTAGAGATTTCTTTACCTTTCGTCTAACCTGCGTTTCCAGTTTACTACTTGAAGTGGCTAGTCTTGGTGATTTAATGATCGATTTAGAGAAGATATCATTTGACAAGGATCAGGGTGAGTCAAGGTTAGAAACCCACATTAGTCCTGCACCCAGGCTCAGAATTATCAGGAGCAAAGTGTTAAATAAAATGTGCTTCCCTTGTACAACTCCTATTCGTAAACCTAGTCTCCAGTGAGGCTTACAGTGTGCGTGCTGTGGTAAGACTCCAGTGAGGTTAGTGTGCATGCTGTGGTAAGACTCCAGTGAGGTTACAGTATGCGTGCTGTGGTAAGGCTCCAGTGAGGTTACAGTGTACGTGCTGTGGTAAGACTCCAGTGAGGTTACAGTGTGTGTGCTGTGGTAAGACTCCAGTGAGGTTACAGTGTGCGTGCTGTGGTAAGACTCCAGTGAGGTTACAGTGTGCATGCTGTGGTAAGACTCCAGTGAGGTTACAGTGTGCATGCTGTGGTAAGACTCCAGTGAGGCTTACAGTGTGATAAGTGCATAGATTTTCGGGGTCTGATTGTTCAAGGTCAGGTATATAATGTACCTAAAACTTCTGATAATCAGGGCTGGGTACAGTGAGTCCCCCCCCCCCCCGTCAGGTTCAAGAATGAAGAAAAGGCATAACAGGAATACCGTTTGAAAATTACAAATGGACTTTCCTCTGCCAAGAAAAGTCTAAATTGACACAGTTGGGTATTTGAGTTATCTACTTCTAATTTCTGTTCAGGCAGCAATGTGATCACAAATAAAACAATGGCAACAAGAATCCAGCACAGAGACCAAGAGTGATCCCCACACAGTACATGAAGCTGTTGGAGATGACAGGACTACTGATTACACATTACACAGGCCCTCAGCAACGTTACAATCGCCAGTATTATTTATTATTTGTTTATTTAGCAGACGCCTTTATCCAAGGCGACTTACAGAGACTAGGGTGTGTGAACTATGCATCAGCTGCAGAGTCACTTACAACTACATCTCACCCGAAAGACGGAGCACAAGGAGGTTAAGTGACTTGCTCAGGGTCACACAATGAGTCAGTGGCTGAGGTGGGATTTGAACCGGGGACGTCCTGGTTACAAGCCCTTTTCTTTAACCACTGGACCACATGCCATTAGAAGTGTTCTGGTTTCGGAGTCACCTCTGATGTGTTTGTTGTATTGCAGCCAGCGCCCGGTCTCTCTGTGGGGGCGCAGCCGGGAGGTTTCAGCCCTGCCCAGAGTCAGGTGACCCCGCAGGACCATGAGAAGGTGAGCCCTTCAGTTCACTTTACACTCTAGAAAGTTCCCCGTAGTGGTACAGTGACAGGAGAGCTTGTGAAAGTGGTTTGTCAGGTATTGTCAATAGCAGTGTGTGTAACTAACCGTCCTGTCCCCTGTGCGTGTGTCCAGGCTGCCCTGATCATGCAGGTCCTCCAGCTGACCCCCGAGCAGATCGCCATGCTGCCTCCGGAGCAGAGACAGAGCATCCTCATCCTGAAGGAGCAGATTCAGAAATCAGCGGGAGCCCCCTGAGAGGGGAGGGAGGGGAGGTGCGGTGAGGAACAGGCAGGAATTCGATTTTAAACAACTAAATACTGAAGGACGAGCAAATCGCTCAAAAGACTGGTGACAGTTCATTGCAGAGCACCCAGTATGTCTTGAAAAAGGAGAAGTGTTTATACTAGCACTGTGAGACTCTTGCTGTGCATTTACCTGCTGCAATGTACTCTGAATGCATTTGTTTTATTATTAATAATGTAGATTTGTTTTACAGTTTTATTTTTAAATCTGTATGATTAAGACTATAGTAAGACTTCTCGCCGATTTTAAAGTTTGTCTTTGTTAACACACAGAGAGACACTTATTTCCAGTACAGAAAACCAGATCAACCAAGTTTATCTCCTTTTAACTGAAAGTTTCTCACACAGGCCCCATATTTAATGAGTTATGTAACATCCATCAGCATTGCTGGAATTTCAAATATACTTCTTTATCTTCTCAGGGACAGTTTGCTTACAAGTCAATGTAAATACAGGAAATGTTTGCACAAAAGCCAGTTACTCAGAACCGACAGTGTTTTTTTCTTTCGGTCAAAGCCAGTATTGTCAAGGGATAGTCTCCCTGTTTAGCACTATCAGAGATGTGTTTTTCAAATGCTTCTGGTTCGCTTTCTGCCTCAATGTTATTGGTCAACTTTTTTTCTCTTTTTTTATATTCCAGCACCCCTGTATCTGTATGGGACAACTATTTCCATGGAAACATGTCACCTTCCCAACTTGTGGCCCTGTGGGTGCTGTCCTCGTGTTCAACTCCACTATAAAACTTTTTATAGTTGTTGTTTTTTTTGTTTGTATTGCTTGGAGATGGAATCGAATGTTAGCGGAAACAAATGAATTGTTCTTTACAGCTGTAAAGGCTTCAGCAGAAACGATCTGAGGTTGGGCAGTAAGTGGGGTACAGTAAAGATACAGAATGGCTCGGTAGACATTTCATGCTGGTACTGCTTCCTGGGTTAGATTGTTCTAAACACTGTAGCTTGTGCACAACTTTTCCCTTTCATGGTCTTGAGACTGAAGTTGAAATCTGCCTTGCTTGTCTATCTGACCCCTGCTCAAACCCACTGATCCTGGATTCCACCTCTGTGATCTCAGAAGAGCGTCTGTTGAAGTTTCAGTATTCTGAGAATCTTGTTGCTTGTAAACCAACAGTTACACAATAAATCTTTTTTTCTTCTTCTAGATTTGCCTTTGTGTCTTTAAGAAAATAAACTTGTAGTAAGCCGCAAAAAAAAAATAGCTGTGTGAACAGATTCTTTGTATTGAGGATAAGATATAATCTGTAGTGACATTTACTGCACTTTTGGTTTCCCGTTTGGCAGGAATTTTTATATGTGTGTACAGCTCCGTTGAGACATCTTTAATCAGTGTAACTTACTGAAGTCTATCTTACTATATTCAAATGAATAGATACATTTATTTTTTTTAGTGATGCGTAACGTCACTCACCTAACAAGGAAATGCCACCTGGTGTGCAGTTTGAAATAGTGTGGAAAATAACATTCAACAAAGAGGTTAGTGAACAGAAGAAGGAAATGCACTGCCTGGGGATGACTAAGGCGATAGAACCAGGAAACTGCAAGAAAAAAAGAAGACTGTTTTTAGTAATTTGTGGAAAGGTGAAATGACTCATTGGTTTATTGTTTTATCACAAGAATTCAACAGGTAAAAATGTGCAGTTTTGCATATATCTGGGTGGGGTACGTTGTGGTTGTTTGTACATCCAGCTGGCTTTATGTAATGTTAAGAGCTGTCCAATTGTAATGAAACTGGCTAAAATATATATTTCTCACCAGTTCTGTCTGTCAGTAAAGTAGATAGTTTTTTTTTATTAAAAAAACTATTTCAGGAAAGAAATGATTAGAAAGAAAAGGTGCACATATTTCATCTTATACATTTACATTTTACAAAAATTATTATACACATTGTACTGTACATTAAAACAATCAAAGTAATTTTGTTTCTAGTAGTACGATAATTACTCAAATGGAAATCCTGTAGTTCGTTTGTTAAAATTGAACCCTGGTCTCAAGAGACAAAAGGCTAAGAAAGACCTTTTCACATATTAAAAAAAAAAAAAAAAGTCCTTTCTATTTTTAGCACTACCCTTATATTTCTAAGAGGGTGTGTGACAGTATTCATGCATTGTCACAATCCAAAGTCTTGGTTTTGCTTCCATAATTATCTTGTCATCCCACTGCAAGAAGGGTAATTCTGGGCTTGTAATGCAGGTGGAACCAGAGCCCAGGGCTAAAAAGAGGGCAAGGCATTTCCTCAAATGGGATATCTGAGTTCAAGATATTCCTGTAATCCCATCCTACTCTTGACTAACGCTTATAAAACAATAAAAATGAAGTTTAGAGAGGCAAAGGGGCACTCTCTCCACATAACATGCAATTGTTTCTGTTAAATAAATCTGTTTCTGACCTGGGAGGTGAACAGTTCTTTAGTGCGCTACAGGGATGAACTTTTAAAGCCCACAAAGACTTAATCACACACTAGCACCTACATAATTACATTAAACAGTAACGATTATTATATGGGCGTGCGTACATTTACACCTTATTGTGCCATTCAACCAGCATTTTCTGACCAAGCCAATTGAGTCAGGTAAGATTATCTCTGAATGTTTGCAGGAGACCCGTTTTTCTCTTTAATTGACACTGTTGTCCTAGTATGAGTGTTCAGATGAATCCTCCTGATCTGTTGCTGGATCTCGGAGTCAGTTTGACCAGATCAGAAGTTCTCCTTGTTGAAGTAAAACCGGGCTTTGCGAGGATCCACGTCTGAGTATCTGGCACAGCAGCTTTCCAGTGTCTTTCCCAGGGCCTGCGGGCCACACAAGAACACTCCAACCGTCGACCTGCAAATATTGAGAACATGAAACACATTCCATTTACTTTGTCTGTTTCACTTTGACATTTCCAGCAATCAAGTGGAATGTCCTTCACCGGTTACCTCATGTACGTCAACGGAATTACTTTTTACAAATAAAAAAAAAATACATATGCAACCAGTTTACAGCTTTGTGACGAAAGCATTGAAAACAGCGTTTCAGGATGAGCTTTATCTTTGTCCAGTTTCACTGCGGACCACACCAGACACCATAAGCAGCATTTTACTTGTGCTTCAAACCGATGAGTCTCACTTTCATAACCAAACAAATGGAAGTAATGGATACAAACTTACGTGGGGTGGGCGTTGCGTATATCCTCAAATTCCTTCTCCCAGTTTGGCCTCCCGTAATGTGTTTTCTGTTTGAGTCCAGTAACGACATCTGTGTCTTTATCAAAGTGTACCATCACATGAGCAGCCTGGAAGCAGGGAGGGGCAGGGAAGCGTTTAACAAGACTCAAAGTACATTTGGTTGCAGTACTAAGAAATACTAAAAGAAACTTAATAAACCGAATGACAACGTTTTCACTAGAAGTCTTAGTTTGAATGGTTTGAGATTCACTACACTGGAGTATGGACTCCACCCATAATTGAAGTGTAAGTGGTCTATTAATAATCACATTACGACCAGTGGATGGGCGTTCATTATCCACAAATGGGACACTAAGCTTGCAGAGGTGTGACAGTTATTCACTTGCTGAATCTGCAAGCTTAATGTCCCATTCTTGGAAAAGAGAAAAAAAGTTAAAATGACATTAAATAAAGATGTGAGAATTAGAAGAGAGGGAAATAAAAAGAAAAAATGAAGCTGAGAAGATGGTGTGTGGACTTCAGTGGGAAGTATTGTCTGGTATAATGTTATTGTTAATACCGAACAGGTATTCATGGTGCTGCGGCGTGTTGCTCTGATCTGGTGTGCTGGCTGCATATAAAACGGACATGCATGCGTGCAGTTTGATATCGTGGTAGTCTAGTCGAAACGCTTGTCATTGAGTGTCTCGTCATTATTGAGTGTTCAGTAGTTATGGATGATAACACTGCAGTACATACGTGGCTGTGGTCCCAGCCGGTGAGGAAGAGCTTGTAGCTGAGGAAGTTGAGCATCCCCCTCTCCTCCATCTCTCCCTCCAGTGAATGCAACAAGTCCGCAAACCACTCAAAGGCATGGGTCTCCCGACACAGCCAGTAGAAATAGATCTGAAAGTCAATGCACGTAAGGAAGTTGATTCATTCAACACTTAATCATAAAATATGAAGGGAAAAACAAATTGTCAGCTGGACTAAGGAGTTTATTCATGTTTTTACAAGGGTTTCTTTTCTTATTAGTTTCCTGCAGTCTGTTAATCTGTTACCTAGTACTTCTATTAACATTGCCCTTGCAAATGGGAGCATTGTTTTGAGTAAAGCTTTGTTCTGCAAGACACATGCATTTTAAAATGCTGTATGGCTGCTTTCCAGAGTTTTGTGCTTTCAGGAGTGACAACTGTCTTCCCCACATCAAGATGAAGTCAATAATGAGATCCTTGAAAATTACAGGAGATGTGAAGGGGTTTAAAGGGAAGATGCTAAGCTATCTTGACTGGAATTCCTGACCCACCGAACATGTGGGGGGCTGGGTACCGCAGAGTCTGAGAAAAAAGCCTCAAACATTGATGTTAAAAATGGGACCAACTTGAGATCAGAAGATCAGACCAGAACGAATGAATGAGAGAGAAAGAGAAAGACAGAGAGAGAGAGAGAGAGAGAGAGGTTACCTTTTTTGTTCGCAGTTTTTGGTTGGACTCCTTGAATTTGTACCAGATGGACTTGAGAATGGAGGCAAAGGGCGTGACCCCAATTCCACAGCCAACCAGCATGCTGACCTCGTAATCGAAGACATCCTCGCTGGCCGTGCCAAAGGGCCCGTCTACTGCAATCCTGCGTGAGGAGAAACCATCTGTTTTACAAAATGTATGAAAACTAACTGCTACTGTTTCTAGCTGGTTCTAGAACTGTAATAAAAACTGCTTCATTGTTATTAAGCATAGTAAAAGCATAGCACAGTGAAAGCATTGTAAAGCATATGTAAGCATTGTAAAGACCAGCAAGGTATGGTAAAGCATATTAATAAACATGGCAAACCAGGGTAAACTATGGTAAATGCATAGTATAACCATGGGAAAAGCATGACAAAACTGCAAAAATACCATACAAAAACACCATGCTAAATATCTATAAGGGTAGACAAGTTACAAAATCCAAATTTAGTTGCTTCTTCTCCTAATCCACCTGCAGTGCAGCTGGGCCCTGCGGACGGCTGTACTCACTTGGGCAGGAACCCCCCCTTCTCCGCCTCGTTGACCTTGCTGATGAGATCCCTGGTCCAGTCCCCCATGGAGCGGATGTGCACGCTGAAGAAGTCCTCCTCCGGGGCCGAGGTCATGGTGAAGGGGTGCCATTCCAGCTGGGAGATGGAGGGGCAGTTCAAAAACACGTACTGACCCACCTCCATGCTGAAGTTCTTCTTCTGCATCTGCAGCTCCAGCACATTGGAGGGGTGGATCACCGTCTGAGAAAGAGCGAGACACACCAAACACAGCCATCAACTCTCCAGGCCAGATAAGACACATGGCCAGACGTAACAGTGATCCCTGCAGTCGGGAATGCAAAGGAGTGGTCGATGGAGTTGATCTTGGGCTGTTGTGACATACCATGGGCACACGAATGAAACTCACATGCACCCTTTTACCCTTTTAAAATCCACTTATAAAATGACTTGGATGTTTCTTGCATCCTCCTGCTTGGCTGCTGACATTACAATCCCATGTGGTTAGAAGAGTTCAATCAATGGTCCTCATCTCATTTCTTTCCAATCAGGAATATCAAAGTTCCATGTCCATAACGGACCACTTTATAAGCGCAGTAGCACACACAAAGGTGTGGGTGATACAGCTTCACTTCCCAGGTGTTTGAAGGCGAGGTATTGCTTACTGCTTACAAGATGATTGATGTATAACTATGTGCCTTGCTCAATACTTTTCTATTATTAGTGACGATGAGTATGTGTCACTATCCCTCATTTCAGCCCCACTCTGTATTTATCTGTAATTAAGTGAAGAGGCTCTTTACCTTTCTGAGGATGACTTTCTGCAGTGATCGGTAGAGGCGGAGGATTCTTTCAAACACATAGAGAACCATGGGCCCCAGAACCCACATCCAGGTCTGAAACAGAGGCAGGAAAACAGAGGCTACAATCACTTGATAAAGAGGACCAGTTTCTGTTACAGCAACTTTTAATGAGCAACACAGAGGTTTATCAGGATGCCCTGCGATGCAGTATTACTGAACAGGAAGGGAATATAGGGCAACAATAGCAGTTTATTACATTAGCCATAAGCTAAGAAGGCATTACTGTAAAACCTGCATAATCAACTTCAAGTTCCTGCACACCTCTCTTATGCAAATAGCTCGCTGGCCCTCTGCCATGATGTTTGCTCGGCTCTTCTGCTCGGTCGGGGAATAGAAAGCGCACAAACTAGCCTTTCTATCCTTGGTGCAGACAGCACAGTAAAGTGTGTTATTTATTTAACTGTATTTTATAATAATTCGTTTGGATAACAGGTACTTAAAACAATCAATCATAAAATATATTAAGATTCACAAAAACATTTAATCAAACAATTGTAATTGTATTCAGCTATGCAGTTCTTATCCATGTAATTGTATTGAGCTATGCAGTTCTTATGCATGTAATTGTATTGAGCTATGCAGTTCTTATGCATGTAATTGTATTGAGCTATGCAGTTCTTATGAATGTAATTGTATTGAGCTATGCAGTTCTTATCCATGTAATTGTATTCAGCTATGCAGTTCTTATGCATGTAATTGTATTCAGCTATGCAGTTCTTATGCATGTAATTGTATTGAGCTATGCAGTTCTTATGCATGTAGTTAAACTTTAGTTTTTTTAAGTTTGCCTTTGTCTTGCTTCAAAATAAGGCCCTTATTTGATTGTGTTTAGTATTGTCTGCTCTCCCCGAAGCCTAGGCATTAACTATTAACTGCTTCACCTTTTCTTAACAGTACTGTATTTTTCTAAGTGACCAAATAACATAGCAATAAGAAATATTTTCACACCAATTTGATTAAGGAAAATGAACGGCTAACAACAAGCCCTGTAATATAAAATCAAAAAGCCCACATCACAACATGTTTGATTTCTCAGGGAGTTTATTTATTTTTTTTTGAGTGTTTCATAAAGTCTTACCCCTGGCGCCCCTCCTGCAAACTGAGGCATAGGGCACTCTGGGATCTTTCCCCAGTCCAGAGGTCGATCCTTACAGTAGGTGACGTTGTGTTCATACATGCTGTCTTTCGTCTGAGAGCGAACAATACGCCTAGAAAACAAATGAAATAACATGAGCTATTATAGAGCTGAGATTGGTCATTTACTGTGCTGTTGACAACTCACAGCGCAGATCCCTGCCCATTCAGAGCTTTAAATATATCTAAAGAACTGCTTATCCTATTGTGATGAAACTTGGCAAATCATTGAGTGCGTCATCTACATGTCTGTGTCTGTCCTGACTGTCTGCATGCCACACCCACAATACCGTATGAACATGTGCATTGCTGACAGCGCTTGAAGGTACAGGAGCGACAGGGGGGGAATGTCTTGTTAAGATAGTAATAAGCGTCTCACCCAGCCCCGTGGAAGACGAGCCCTGCGAAGAAGATGATGAAGAGATGGTGGGTGTACCAGAAGACCTCGTAGTAGCTGCGGCGGATGACCTCCATGGACGAGGTGATGATGAGGATGAGGGACAGCGTGATGATGACCCCGGTGATCCCAGCGATGGTGGTGAAGGCCACGTACGAGGGTGTCTGTGAGGAGGGGTGGAGGGCAGGGGGGTGGATTATTACACGAGGTCAGACCCCTTCATAAACACAGCCGTCCCGGGCTGCAGAGCCATCATTTAACACTACACGGTGTACTGAACGGTTAAAGGTGTGATCGGAAATAGAAAAGCAAAAAAGAAATGTCAGGGAAAAAGAAGAGGCTTTTTAGCAACAGTAACTTAATCGCTGAAGATAAGGGTGGACACATGGAAGCCTCCATGGGAATGTCAGACTCACCGTGGAAGGGGAGCGGATGGGGTTCAGGAAGGTTTCGTTACTGTGGTCTCCGATCTCCGATAGCTCTGTGCTGAGGTTGTCGTAATCGCCCTGCCTGCTGTTGTTCAACCACTCCAGGTTCAGCAAGTGAGCAATGGTGTGGACAGCTGAAGGTAGGCGAGGGAAGAAAGGGGTACTCTAAATAAATCCAGCACATGCACTTAAAGGTGTGGGAACTAAGGTTTTAAACCCACTGTCCTCTTAATTGGCCAGTGGCCCATTTACCTGCCCTAGGATGGTACAGCGGAATTAAAACTGGAACAGAGAGCATGGGGGCTCTAATAGACACACTAACAAGCTAGAGAGAATGCTCAGTGGTATAAAAACATGACCCTTTTTATGCATGAAATATTGAAATTAGGTGGAAAAAAAGTAGCTTTGGACACATAATAATTTTTTTTCCTTTGCTTTATATGGAGAAAAATGGCATTCTCATATGTCCCCATGTAAAGAATAGAAGATCTTTTTTTTAAAATGTGTCCTGACATAAGGTCATTGTGCATGAAAGGGTTAGTTGAGGTGAGAAAAGCAGTTGATTTTAGGGCTGGCTTCTCCTCCTTCTGTATGCACACATTATTTTTTATTTTTTTTTATTTCTTAGCAGACGCTCTTATCCAGGGCGACTTACAATTGTTACAAGATATCACATTATTTTTACATACAATTACCCATTTAAACAGGTTGGTTTTTACTGGAGCAATCAAGATAAAGTACCTTACTCAAGGGTACAGCAGCAGTGTACTCCACCTGGGATTGAACCCACAACCCTCCGGTCAAGAGTCCAGAGCCCTAACCACTACTCCACACTGCTGCCCAATAGGTGAGAGGGGGTTGCTTACCTGTCATCAGACCAATCATATAAGCCACCAGCTTGTGAAAAGACAGGTTCTTATCCAGCTGCTTCCTCATGGACCTGCGGAAACACTGCAATGCAATGAAGGGGTAGAATGTATTAGAAGCTGATCTGACATCATTATTAATGAGTTGCACACTCTGTATTAACCCTGTTGCTGTTTTCCCCAGGGGTGAGTTACTGACCCACTTATTAACATAACTTAAAAGGTATGGGGGGATTATGTACACTACAGAGTAGAGCTAGTCTTGTAGAGGTGTTGAGATCTGGTACTGTACAGACCATAAGTATGCACTGCAGTGTCTTCTTATGTAAATTAACAAGTTTTATTTTAAAACCAAAACTGACAAATGACTAACAGATCAAGGGAAATAAGTAATGACACATATAGGCAGGTTAGTCACGTTTTTGTCACATTTTGTTCGGCAGTAAGATATGATTTTTTTTTTTTTAAATATCCCACCCAATGCTGTGGGTGGCAGCATCATAATTTAAAAGCACCCCTATGTATTCACATATGTCACATTTACACTTGTATCTGTGTCTTAACGACTGCCCATCCAACTGAAATGAAACCTGGTGTGGTGATTCCTTAACTCACGTTAAACACAGGTCTGCCATTCCCTGACAGCAGCTATACACAACAAGCGTGCTGAGCTTTACAGCATTGTATACCATTAAAAATCGAAAGCGATTAACCAAAAACCAAATGCGATGCTATCCCACTTTCATTTTTCCATGAAGCGCAGGGCACCTTTCTTTTAATACGTGGCTCTCCTTGCTGTAAGCTCCTGTCAGTAACATGTGTGCAGGTGCAATGCTGAGCAACGTGGTGCTAACTGCTTGAAAATGTCACTGTACAGCGCAGCTTGCTGCCAGACGAAATCTCACAACATGTGCTTTGTAATTCATGGCCGTTGTGCCCCATTGCATCTCTGTAATGTATAGTGTGAAGGGGGCAGGCCTCGCTCCCCTTTACCAGCAGCGGTAACTGATGAGAACAGATAGGAATCGTACCGCACAGGATCCTCTGATGAAGGACAGCAGGTTTCGGCAGACTGGGAGCAGGATCAGCAGGCAGTTGAAATTCAAGACGGCCGCCGGCGCCCTTGCCCATGCCAGCGCAGGCTGAAGCAAAAAGATTCATCGGCAGAGATTAACACATGTAGCGATTTTTTTAAGCGTTTTTCCCTGCAAGCAGTAGATGCTGACTACTGTACAAGATCACAAAATAACTTTAAAGATTGCCCTGTTAAAAGAGAGATTCGATTTTTATGACATTAGGAAGCAGACTCCCGCATTGTCCTGCAGATTGCCAAACTCAAATAGGCACAGCGACCTTTGTTACTATCTCTCCAAGAATGAGGAATTAATTCTGAGGTTTGCAAATAATATGGATCATTATTATTTAAAAACAAAACAAACAAACCAAAAAAAAAAAAAAAAAAAACTCCCTGCATTGCATTTAGAGCCAGACGACAAACAAACGTGACGCAAGATTACTGGAGTGAGGCCATGGACTGGCTGAGCTGGGAGACTGTACTACTCTCACCCTAGCAGAAACACGTCACAATCGGGTGCACAGTAACACGATATTTCAATGTTTATAAATGCACCGTCACATCATAAAAGAATATACTTACTCCGAGGAGGTGCCGTGTGTAAAAGAACTGTGGTCCCAGGTCATAGAAAAGGTAAAAGTACACAAAGATGAATATATTGATTCCCATCCAGACCACCTGAATAAGAACAGAACAATCAGCATACGTGTATATACTTAGATATGAACATAAGGAACGTTTGAAGGCACAGTTCCGGTAATTGACCACACATTATTGTTTCTGTTTTTTCCATTACTGTTACCGTAGCAGTGTGTTGTAATAATATTAAAGTGACAGCGTGTAGTATTCAGAACCCCTAATAAAGGGCACAGCTACGATAAAAACAACAACATGCCTATTAGAATAACACGTCATACCATCAGGCTAGCTACTAACCAAATGTACTGCAATTGAGAATTCAGCATTTGAAATTTATTAAGAGATCTAATACATATATTTTGTAGCATTATAATACAAAAGCTACAAAATTGTATTGCTTTTAATGGAAGTTATGATAGTTCATCGTTGTCCAGTGATTATATCGACAACACAGAATTACATTTCTATAATAAAATAATATTATTGCTATCATGACGAGTCAAAGGGAAATGTCGGATACCTTTGCCACAGCGGGTGTAATAAAGAACGAAATTAAACACAGCGAGAAACTATTCATATTGCTTGTGCCCCACCTGCAATTATTTATACCTGCTCTAAAGAAACGGTACCATAGATTTGAAACGAGAGTTAGGCTCATGGCTGTGCTGTGATTTTAGATTCTTGTCATTTCTTTAAATTCCAGTTTTCTTCTATATATATATATCGGGATAGATTAAATGATCAATACTATTCGGTACTGCAGTTCTCGCAGAATATAATTTAAACACCGAAAGAAGCTCTATCAACTCATCGCTGTCTTTTTCACAATGGATCGGTAGAGAATGATATTTAAGGTGGTATGTATCAGATACATTATGTTTGACATTTACTGTTATAATTACTGTTATAAATGTTATATCGCTTAAATATGCACTTATATGGAAATAAATGATTCGACAATGTTATACATGAAAAACAATGGATTTAGTTCGACAAATGAAAGGTTATTTTCCTGCGCGAAATGGGTCAAAACATACCTGCGTACACTACTGCTGGGGACGAGAGATTGAGCGACCTTCTGGTTATTGCGAGCTAGCCGGACAAGCAAAAACATGAGACTTACAGGCTGGTGATGACAAATTTGCCAAGATGAAAGCGAGACGCTGTCCCCTTTTATTTTAGTTTATTCGTGATGTGTAAACATGTTATTTAAAACTTTGCTACATATTTTTTCTTTCGACATTCACAGGAATGCGGTGCTTATTTAGCAGTTGATGTTAATTGGTTTATATTTGATACAAAGTGTCATTCTTTGTGGAAAGCAGGTGAAATATATCAAAACTTTACCGCGAGGTTGTAAGCATGTATCAAATCTGGTGAGGTGTATTCGGATGGACGCTCTAAAATAAAGCATTAAACTGCATTCTAACCCCTGGCTCTTTTGGTAAAGCCCATGCAATGATCTGAAATGAGTAGCCTAATGTCCATAAAACGATTAAAACACACATGCTGCGCCGCTATGTGTTCAATGTACCAGAAGTTAGAGTATGTAAATGTGAAATGCGTACTTAACTGGGATATCGAAACCCATCAGCAGCGCATTTCGGTTAGCGTTAAAGCCTTTACCCACTTTTAAAACACAAACGTTTCCGTGAAAACGACGACCGCAACGTTACACACTTTATTACTATAAAATGAGACTAAGTTGAACGACATTTTCGAGTGTGTTATAAATCAGCGCCGTGCTATAAAAACACTTGCACTGCGGATTGTGTATCATTTATTTTAACAATAAGAATGATGTGGCAATTACTGCCTTTTTTTCCCCTCTGTTCTCGTTCATGATGCTATTTGGGACAGAGAATGTTTTGATATTAAGTTTCAAAACTATTGCGCATGAAGTCATCGTGTTATGTAATTTTTATGGTGGTATTATAATGTTCAATAAAAAAAGGTAATGTAAATAAACTCTGTAGATATTGATGTTTAAGCTCTTCAATAATTACACTATTATTCAATTCTTTGACTGTTCTCTTAAAACTATAATTTCACTGGACTCAGTGCTGTCGTCTCCTGGTTTTATTATGAACGTATCTTTTTTTTAATTACACGCATTTTACAGCTGCATCAGGTTATAGCTTGCAGACTCATTTTAACATGCTGTAATGTTTTGGTGTTATGAATATTAATAATCTTTCGATAGCATAATAAAAAATAAAGTGTAAAAATGTAAAAAAAATAGAAAAAAATTAAAAGTCATTGTATAATTTAAAATACAGCAGGATACAATGCAATAATAACGACAATACAATGTCTTACCAGGATAAGAGCCGACAGTCCATGGTTAACAACCCAGTTGCCCATGTCGTTGTGTTTTTTGGAGACGTGTTTGCAGTTTTCTGTATGAAGTGAGAAGCGGCTCGGTATTTGTCTGTTTAAATGCCCGAAGCTGTCTGAGACCACGCCTCAACACAGGTATGTGTCTTTTGTTGGTGGATAATAAATGAAGCGATTTTTCTGATTGCGCAATCGAGGAAATACGAGTCAATTTACACTCTGTACATGGCACTAAACAAATGGATTCCTGGCGAGGGTAATGCGGTCGACGAGGCTGTCAATAAACGATGGCTGCGGTGTTCATTTTGGTTCAAAAGGTCCAAAGCGCATCGCCTCGGTTGCTGACCACCCTCCCTCACATAGTTGTGTGTTACTGTGTTTTTGCTGGACTTGTCGCTTAACTGCCCAGGATTAAAGTAGTCCAGACCCAAGCCCGCCCAGGTCTCATTCTGCAGTAACAGGTGCCCATTGGGCCAGTTTCTTTGGCGTTGCTATGGGTTACGTCTTCTGACGGTTAAGTACAAGCAACCTAACTCATTTGACCTGTGACCTCGTTCCAGCCCAAGTGGACCAGACTCTGGAGTTTTCATTTTGCTGATATGTATTTATTTAAATAAACGTATAGCTATAATTATTTAGTAAGGCAAAAAAACAAACAAACAAAAAAAACACACAGGTGCCACAGAGAAAGAAGAGTCCAAAGGCATTTACTCTTTATCAAGCTTTACATTGTTTTAATGTAATCTTCATGTACCGAAGCAGTAGCACACAGGCACATTAGTTGTAAACAAACATCACTTCAGCAGTACAGCATGGTGTTACTTATCAGATCTACAAGTACATGAGGTATTTCACAGCTAGACTGATCCAAGGCCACCTGATTGGCTGAGAAATGTACTTCATTAACAATAAAGAAATAAAAAAAAAAAAACAGATCAGATTCCTTTAATGAGATCCATACATACAGAGCGCCCTCTGCTGGCGTAGTGCGCCATAGCATGCACCATGACACACCTGCAATAACAGGAGGGTTAACCAAATGGACCCGTGCTGTTTAATAGATATGGCGTGTATATTTCTATATATTTTCAAGCAAGTCCTCTAGATAGTCCCGTATCAATGCAGGGCTTTGTTCTCAATGTGTGTGTTTTTTGCCAAGCTCCACTGTGGTCCTGTGGTACAATATAAATCCACTCTCTCTCCTTGCATTGTTCTGCCTCTCTGCAGGACAGCAACTTGTACTGCTGCTGCTGCCAGTGCCTTATGCAGACCCAGTCTCTACAGCACGTGGTTATTTCGATAGCCTGCATTCTTATCATATGTAACTATTTAGTTTGAGTTTAATTTAAGTATTTCTAAATTCAGCAGTATTGAGTTCTCGTTACAGATGATACAAACGTAGTCTACCTTCTTAGAGCTCTAATCTTTTCACAAGGATGGAAAAATGAAATGTCAAATACAGGTGAAGTACATTGAATTTGGTAGTATATATATTTTTAACAGATCCTGAGCAAACTGAATTGATAAAATATGTATATTTAAAACGGCTCTTATAAAAAAAAACAACAAAAAAAAACCCCAAAACAAAACAAACAAACAAATAAAATGAAAACCCACACTATGTTCAACTGCCAGGCTTGTCACCACCGGGCCTGTCCAAACAGCAATTCTACATCTTGATTGCTCTGGCCTGATGAGCTTTGATTACTTCGGTCTACGGGAAGCCCAAAGCAATCAGACCTGAATGGCTCCTTGGCTCCACATCTGCGCCTGAATCCTGTTCCCAAATCAGCATGACCTGCTCAAGCTGCGTCCATCAGGATGTCATCGGTCAGGTCCGTTTCCCGGATTTCACTCGTGAGGTCGGGGAGGGGCGGCACCTGGGTGTGCCTGGGAGGACCTCTACGCCTGAGACAGACGCAGTGCAGGCAGTCGCTGACGTTGTGGGTGAAAAGCCGACGGCAGGGGTGCAAGTACTGGTAGAAGACCAGCATGAAGAAGATGGCCAGGCTGTAGGTGATCATGAGCTGCACCACCAGCAGCGGCGAGCAGTAATACTCAAAGAAGTCCGTCTTATTGAAGTACCAGAGGATGATGAGGATGGAGTTCTCCAGGAAGCGCACAGTGTAGTAGAGGGCCAGGCGGCCCCAGCTCTGAGACTTCTCGATAAGGTCCCGGTCAGCCAGGTTCAGCTGCACGGACGACCAGCAGAACATGTTGATGCCGGCGTACAGGAAGGTGACCATGGAGAGCACCACTGTGGTGCCCACCTTGCTGAAGTTCTTCTCCACGTTCTCCGGCAGTGGGGCCTTCTTCCTCCAGAACTCCACCCAGGGCAGGAAGAAGAGGAAGAGCATGTTGACCAGAGCCACGAGGAAGATCCAGTAGCGCAGCGCGGTACAGAACAGCACGAGCACGGTCATCCGCGTAGCGATCTCCAGGCTGCGCCACAGCACGAGGCACAGGTAGGCCAGCGGCCGCAGCTGCACTTTGTAGTTGTCGTATTTGATCTGGATGGCCAGCACGCTGCAGACCAGGGCTCCGTAGGTGATGGAGACGAGCGTGATCCCCATCAGAGCGACTGGAAGAAAAAACCACGGGGTTAGTTAGAAGAGCTAGGGATCTGTATGCTGCATGGGCTCCTCCTTCTGGAAAATGAGTTCACCGTAACATTTCTAAATAAATTCCACAGCTTCAATGTACATCAGTGCAGCACTGAAGAATAAATACAAAATACAAAACAAAAAACACTAGTGTGAACGGTGTGCAAAAAAGTACACTCTGTCATAATGCATTGCTAATGAATTTACTCTGAAGATAAGATAAACCCACACCTCTTTAAAACACCCAATCAAAAACGACAAAGTAAAACTTCTACGATCTAGACAAACGTTCCAATAACATTTTGCCTAGTTCACAATAAGGTTTGCCTCACTTTTCAAACTCAACCCCCTTTCCCTTTCTGTTCTGCCCCCTGTTCCCCTGACAGTGCAGCACCTCACCTCTGGTTGTAAAGAGGTATTTCTGATGGATGGTGGCGTAGAGCTGCAGGGTAAGCTGGGGGGTGGAGCCCAGGAAGGCCTGAATGACGGCGGTGCGTTTGAAGGCGTTGCGATGTTCGGCTAGCTTGCGAGCAGAGTGCCCGACCTCGCTCTCCAGCTCCGTCTCGATCCCGTGCTTCAGACGGGTCTTCCTGGAGATGCTGACGTAAGGCTCCTCCCTTTTCCCGGAGCGGAAGTACACAACCAGAGCCTCGATGCACCTGCGACAGACAGACACTGTTAGGAACCGAACTGCCGCAAACACAGAGGACTCATCATGACTGTGCATGCACTCTGAAAGCAGTTCACCTTTCTTAGATTCATGATTCATTCAAGCCATACAAATTCTGAGCAATGGAATTCTACTTGAAACCTTTGGGTTAGTGATTTGCAATTACGCTGCCAAATTGGAAATGAGCAACTGAAATGATGGGTTAAAGCTCCCTCTGGTGTTTGTTTTAATACCTACAATACGAAACCGACCCAGGAATCCCTGTGATAAGACTTGTCACCCTGACTGCTGTCTGCACAGAATTACTTTGCACCCAGACGCAGACCTGGGCTCAATTACAGTTGGAATTGTGTCATTTGTAATTCACTGCAATTACAATGTAATTGACGTTGAACCTTGGCGCAGCAAAGTAAAAATATAAGTTATATGTTTCTGTATTTGAACCTGGGATCCCCCCAGTGATATAAATACATTAGTTTCCATGAACCAGCATATTGTCATGACATGTTGATCCCTATAAAAATGCCCTGGTGAGACAAATCATTTCAAGTACCTTTCAGAACTTAGACATCAGGTGCCAGCATTGGGAAAACATGGAAAATAAGTTATTCTTTACAAAAGCCAATGTAAAATTTCTTTTGGAAAGGAGTCCCGGTATGCACGCTCAAAAAAAATACTGCCGCGTGAAACAAACCTCAAGATCCTAAATAACTTTTTTTTTTTCAATTTAGATTCCTCTCATCACCACAAGAGGGCACAAGAGACAATTAATGGAAATCTCCACGCCACTTCAAATGTTTAGCCTGGACAGTAAATAACAATATAATGCAACATTTTACCAGCCAGTAAATAATTAAAAATGCTTCATCATATATTGAGAGAATTGGCTGGAGAAGTTCCCATTTTCACCACACACGCAAAATGTGAGTATAGACACAGAATAGCAAGCAAGCATGCAAAGCAGGTACTTTGGACCACAAGGGGGTACACTTGTACATCTTTTGTGAGTTTGAGGTCAATAACACACTGCCGCGGCCAGTAAAAGGAATCATACAGTAGGGTTCCATGTTGAAAATGTTATGCTGAAAAAAGCTCATTTAAAAAGACACGCCCTTGCTTCTACGATCCAAAAAAGTTTCTGAAACACTCGGATCTTATTTCACATTACTCTCTTGTTGATAAAGATGGACTCTTTGATTTCTAAATGCCTTTACTACAATACATGGGGACCTTTGCACTACTGTAGAATGGTGCACACTGCACACACACCCCACATAACCAGAGACGCAACTGTCCTGGAGGGCGTTCATCACATAGCAAATCACTGTCTTCCAATACATCTTGATATTATTTTCTTTCAGCCTTTAAAAAAAAAAAAAATTACAAATTTGCATCCCCCACCCACCGGCTCCACACAAAACAGCCAGGAGCCTGCACTTTTGTCTCATAGCTACATACCAAGTTCCCCTGCTGTTATACTGAAGCAAGTGAACCAAACTCAGTTTGTTTACCAAACTGTACCCCACCAACAGTGCTGTTCAAAGATTGACATGTTTTATATTACTGGAATTCTGTTTTTAACCTGCAATAAAACTCGTTATCACCAGTAATACAAAGTTAGGTTAAACATTCTGTCTGGTGGGCTTTTTACAACCTTCAAATGAGGGAACCATATAAATGAGTCTGCAAAGTCACTGGCAGCAGTGTACCAGGTTACATCACTGACCTCTCCACTCCAGCTCCGCAACCCTAACACACAGTATACAGAACGTCAAGAACTACACACTTTTAACACCAGTCCCTCGGCAGAAGAGGTGCTGCAAGACCAAAAGCATGCAATTGGATACTTCTCCTCGAGACTTTTTGCACAAACATGAAAAGACCCAGATGTTCATAAGAGATGAGAGATATTCAAATTATCTTTGGGAACAGGATGCTGTTGTTGACCCACTTCCTGTAAAACCTTCTCATTACCAAACACTTTCTATAATATACGTTTTTGCTTAAAGTGACAATGGAGCTTGTTGACGAAATTCTTCTCTTTGTATAAAAACCCCTCAATATCAGCTGGCCCATATGTGAAACATCAATTAAACTAGCTTGTAGTAGCCTTTGTTTCCTCTCCACAGAGATGCGGTTTAATGAGGCTGTGCAGGAAGCTGATTATAAATGCCATGGGGAGGACCTACCAGATAATAACACTGTGAGCGCAACTAAAAGCTCAGGGAGGATGGTCTAAACAGAGAGGAGACAGAGACTCACAGACATGCTCATGTGATCGTCCCACAGCAAACTAAAACCACCAGCAAGCACAGGGAAAATAAACAGAGCCTGGAAACATGATTCCCTCCCTCAGGAGCTGGCTGCTGGGCCACCATCACAAGCACTTAATAAAGACGGCTTTGCTTTTTTCATTTTGCTTGTTTTACTGCACACTGGGAGGACAAACCCAGCTCAAATTGATCTCCAAAAGGCTAGGGAATAGTTGTTCTTTCTTTCTTTCTTTTTTAACCTTTGATCTATGCTTTCAAGCTCTGGCACCGAGCATTGACACAAACACACACACACAAAGTGCTGACTGTGGAAGAGTTCACGCTGTGTTTTGAAAAGCCATTTAGACGGAGCTGCATCAGCACACAGCCCTTCTCTTTGAGAGCAGTGAATGAGCACGACGGTAGAACTCACCCTGGTGGAGTGAAGATGCTGTAAGAAAGAACGGCTTCTGTTCAACAGGAAGGCATCGCAATTCACTGTAAAAAGGTCTCGTTTCCAGATCAGTACGACTGGTCACACAGCAACTGGTCAACTGAGAAACGTTAATAGCAGCTAGTGTATAGTATAAAAATAGATTTATATTTGCCAGGTCAGGCAGAACTCCCAACATGATTCAGTTGCACACTAGCAGCTGCACGTAACAATAGATTTGATATTTAAGAGCATTTCCTTGTACTACACACAAATATATTTTGCCCTGTACTGACAGTACTATACATGGACTGATGGAAGTCCTAGGGTTTTTTGGACAGGCAAGAGTGTAGGGTTTGGAAATGTAACGTGTCTCAGCCTCGCGACTAACAGGGTATATGATTCAGAAAACAATGGATATAATATTCCCTGCAGTCTGAAGATAAACACGACTTACTGTCAACTCTGAGAGGCAAAGAGTTTTTATACAAATACACTGCCTGTTAGGAACAACAAATCAAATAAAACAGAATGAAAAACACACAGGGAGGATTTGTATAATTTTGTATATCATATAGCTTGTCTGTTACGGCCTACAATAGACAGTAAATAGCAACCGAAGACTTACATTGGTTGCTAGGAAAACAAAATAAAAAAGCGAGTGACCGTGGTGTGCACTGTGGCATAACCTTGGTATTACTGTTCTCAGTAATCATCCGATATCGTCACTGAACAAACCTGAGTCTGTGAAATGCCAAGTCAGGGCTGACTGGTGGGGGCTGAGAAAACCATTGTCCTGCAAGCCAGAACGGTAATCCACTGAAAGGGGTGTAAACATTCAGATCAGTTTTAAAAGAAGTATATATATTCACACACACACACACACACACACCATATTCCTGATTAACTACTGAATCATGAATCAGGTTTTCCAATCAGAGTTAGATAATGTAGTTTCGACAGCAGATCCACAGTTCCTGCTTCCCTCACACTCTGTACCCCTTCAAGCCTGCAGCAGTAGCAGGTTATAACTGGCTTGTACTGTACACAGTACACGCTCTCCTGCATCACAGGGAGGATAAACAGGTTTTTCAAGCACCATTACTGGTTGTACAGCTCATTTTCAGCACGGTGTTACAACGCCACAAAGATCTTAAATATGTATTTTTAAAACATATACTCATTTTACCAACACACCCCAATCAGCAAATTGGAGTAATTTAGGATACAGTGGTTTCACTTCTGAGTCCAAGCTCTTTAAGATGATAAACTTTTATCAGAGAACCAAGGTAAAGAGGTGACTCTGTGCCAGGCAGTTAAGGGCATGCAATATAATGCAGGGTGTTGGCTGCAGCAGGCTACTCCCCCAAAGCGAACAATTAATCCAGCTATTGTAAAGTTCCACGGGCCACGAAATTCGGATAGCTGTAGCAGAATGTTATTGTTGTGTTTTTTTTTTTTTACTTTAAAAGGTTCAGGATGCGTTGGAGCAACCTGACGCTAACAGATTTAGTACTTCCAACTGTGAAGAGGCAATTCCTGTACTGACAGGTAGCTGCTGGAACACACCTGCTGCGCAGTTTACCTGTGTGCGTCACGCTGGCTCTTTGCTGGAGCCACAAGGGCAACAGCAATGCTGTCCTTCCTCTCATTTATAACCCTAGGCCTGCTTGTTTACTAGCCGTGCAGTTTCCATGTGACAATAACAACAAGGCCTTGTGCCACATGTGTACAAGCTCCCACTCCAACGTGAACCCTTTCTTTTGTGAAAGGGAAAAAAAAACGAGCACCAAAACTCAAGTGGTGAAGAGACTGCCTGATTCCATGCCTGCTTAACACTGACATGGAATGCACTGAGCAGTAAACTAAATAGTGCGGATGCATCATTTTTCTGTGTTTCCAACAGACCTGCAGAACTGCAAACATAACAAACAATTATTATTATTATTATTATTATTATTATTTTATTTATTTTTTGCACTTTAAAACAATAAACAAAAAAGGACAAGAACAGATTCAACTCCAGTCATAAAATAACCTAAAATCTTTTGCACAGCCTGGCTGAGTCAGACTCTAACTACAGAAACCCAACTGCGGGTATTGTTCATTTCAATTTCAGTTTTGAGTCTTGGTGGTTTGGAAAGGTTAAATGAAGGTCAAAAGACACAGAATTAAATGTTCCTCCAACCCTACTGTGAGAAGAGGCTTTAAAAGGAAGGGGTGCAGTACTGCAGCAATGGCAAGTCTCAACTCACACTACTGTAGTAAAACACAGCACTACAACTAGAAACACTTGCTACAGGAAGGCAGGCTCGAGCAACACATTCTGCTGGTGTTCATTCACTGGCTAACTCAGAACTATTTTCAGACTGCTGAGCTTTCCTGTTTGACAACATTTTCTGGTTATTAAAATGACTACAAAGACCCAAACCTGAGCTATTGTGATGTGCTGTATTATAACAAATGATGCGAATTACCATTCGTGTATAAATGGTCCTGATCCAGTCCTTCATTATTAGGAGCTTCTGATGCAGCACAGTATACACAACTACAATTAATCTTAATTTACATTTTCAAAATCACATCAGCATTACAGAAGCCAGGTCAAGTGGGAATACTGGAGCCAGTTCTTTGTTATCACTTTGCTAGGATATGTTTCGGAAGTGAAATGATCATCAGATAAAACTGCATTTAATGATGTAGCTCAAGTTTAATTACAGGGGCAGGGTGTAGCCATAGGAACTGAATTCATCAGTAGACAAGTAGTTATGTAGGTCTTTGTCATGCATCAATGCACTGCACACTGCATCAAGTTATAGCAAGAAGCCTGCTCCTTAGTATATACACCTACACATACAGACCACCACATTTCCTTTATTCAGGTCATAACAGCACTTTTCTTTGGCTCACAAAACAATGCCCATTTCAAATAATAATGCACATGACGTATCACAGTATGTTTTACTGCTGCTGTGTTTTGAATAAGGAATCTCACCTAAAATTCGAGTGTCTCATATTCGATCTTTTCCGTTTAGAATTCAGCACGGCATTTATTTACCAGCGAGAAGCACAGTGATCGAAAGGTCATGGGCTCAACATGGACAGATGCATGTATGTAACTGAGCACTTTCTTCCTCCAGAGCTGGGAGGAGCAGGGGGGGTCTGGCCTCACAGGGAGCTCTGTGTTTGGAGGTCTGGAGAGCTACAGGGTGACTGGCAAAACAGCACCATAAACCATAGCACTCATTCTACTGATTGCAACAGGTAAATTAACAGAAAAAAAGGAACAATTAAGAAATAAGCCAAAAGGAACGGAAGTGAGAAGGATATTACATTACTGTAGAAGGAACCTTTTCTGCAGATTATTTATGGACATGTTAAATTCCATTTGGTCAATATCGTATATTTTCAGTATACAGTATCTTGGCTACAACTCAATGCATTTCAATACATAAAGAAAAGCTACATCTTTACAATGATCTACACATACTTGCATGCATAACTGCTTCCATATACAAACCAGAAACACGTCCAATACGTAGCACACACTGGGCTGTTCTTCATACTGTGTAACTGGTTCATTTGTTAAGTGACGTCTAATCTGTACAAGTAAGGGCAATACAGCTGCATGTAGGAATAGGAATGCTGCACCTTGACCAGACTGAAAACAGCTGTATTTCCTAAATAATTCAAACCTCCTGAAGGTATAGGAGGCAGTGATTATTGAAGAATGGTTACCATCTTGCAGCCTCGTCTCATGACTGACTGACTGTCCGTGGTGACCACGCCCTTCGTACAGTAAAGCTACCACAGTAGGTGTTAGTATTTTCTTCTGTGCTACACACGAAATGCTTCGTTATTTTCATTGTAACTCACCTGATCAGGGGACCCATTTGAAGCAAGTGCATCAGCAGGACCAGAGGTCGATCCCGCCCCAGGTCCCTGTGGATGAACGTCAGTGCCAGCTGGATCAGAACAGACGGAACCAGCATGAAGGTGATGGTCAGGCCCAACCAGAAGGGGTCTTCAGACCGGCTGTAGTGATAGCACAGCACCGCCGCGGTCACGAACTCGGCAAAGTACAGCGTGGTGGCGATCAGGATGCTGAATGGTGGCCTGACATCCGAGCCGGAGTGGATCACATACCCGTTCTGGGTCGGGGGCTGCTGGTCCACGACTACTTCTTCGGCACTCTCGCACATTTTTTCCATTTCACCAAAATAAATATGTCCACTTCTTTTAACCGAAATAAACAGTTATACGAGTCCTGATGGTTTTTGTTTATTTGATGGTTTCCTTTTCTCATCAACACGTTCACGATCAGGCTCTCACGCCGAATTCGATTTCATATAAATAGCAACATCTGACATCTCGCGTCTGTTTTTGTTTAGGTTCCAAACGCTTTTTTTTTTTTTTTATAGTAACAAATAGTGTTTTTTTGTTTCAGAATTGTGATACTTTTAAGTTTCTGAATTTTCAGAAATAAAAACTTGCTTGGCAAAATAATCCACTTGCCAAATTACAAAAACAGCTCAAGGAAGACACCACGACTTGCATGTATGCTACGTGGGAGAAAAAAATACGAATCTGCAATAACTACAGTTCAGTCGATATTTCCAACAGACACGGTTCCACCCAACATAGTAAAGAAAACAGTTTCTTCAGCGCATAAATAGAACTGAATACCGTTTCGATCCTTTTACAGCAGCCCCTTTCCCGCACGTGTCGCCGGTCCTTGGAAAAAACACGAACACATCACGAATCCTGCTGGCAATCCAAAGCAGATTGAAGGGCTAGGAGCCCCCATTCATACATGTTAAATCCAACAGCCAACTGCCAGTTCGTTTGTTGTTACAGTGTACCACTGAGTTTTCATGCAAATCTTCGAAGCAGAGACCAGCCTAGATCTGTTGTTGTGAGCAAGAGTGTCTGATCAACAAGTTTAGGATGTTTCCCGGGTCCTAGTGCACATATTTAGCTCTCTTATTACATTCCATCATTCAGTGAATGTGTACCGTCATAATTAGGGGTCTACTTAAATCGCGGAGAATGTACATATTTTTCCAGGGTAGGTTATGGAATAAAAAATAGGATTTGGTTTACATTTCGTGGACCTGTTTAAACTTTCAATAAACCTAAGTAGATAATGTCTCAGAGCACTATAAAATGATCTGGCAGCACTGGGAGTGGGGGAGTGTTATGCCTAGGATTAATAACAATACTGACGGCGTTTTAATCATGTGTGTATTAGTGTGTGAAACTGGTTGTGAAAATATGTATCTTTAATATAAATAGCTGTAATTGGTTGGACGTGTAAGGCAAAGCTCTGCCGAGTTATACAGATGTGGAAATCGATTAGAAACAGTCCCAAAACATATTACAGTATTGCACATGATAGACTAGCTTGCATTAGGACCACGAGCGAGCACAGATGACGTGTCTCCCAAAGTTACATGCAGCAACGTGTTTTACTTATTTGGTATTCACACGAGCAGATGTCATTCTTTATATAAATATACAAACACAGTTGCAAAACGATTATCAAAAAGATTCGCTATATATAGGTAATGACGTACTGTACTGAACGGTACTTTATTTTGCTTTGCTATTTTACACTATGGCAGGAATACAAAAAAAAACTAAAGTAGTAAGTTGATTGAACGTCAAAAAGCAAATCCCATTTTTAACAGCTATGTAATTGGGGGAGGGGGGAAAGCCATTTTAACCTCTTCCTACTGCTGCAGCTGAACGTTAGGTAGACTAGTGAGCGAGCTTCAGGGCCAGGGAATGTCCGCACGCTCTGGCACAGCAGTTGTCATTTGGCAGGACTAAAATAAGGTACTGGCTGTAATGCAGCTGCTACAAATGTGTATACTGTCGTGTTTGCTGCAAACCCCAAAGCAGTAATGTACTGCTAATAACGCTGCTGCAGCACGGAGCCATATTGCATGTTTACCTATATTGTGGGCTAAAGCTAAAGTGCCTAATGAACACAGTTACAGGCTCGTTAGGAAAGCACTGGTCGCAGTGGCACTTACCATCCTCCACGGGGGATATCGATGGATATGTTTTAGAAACCGGTCACGCTAGGGATACAAGGCATGCTAAGTCTGCCTATGTGATGAGTGACTTTATGTTTTCTTTCATGTATATCTTCAGTAACAATGGCCCATTGAATTGATTGGGACCGGTAGTTCTGAATTTGATCACCCTTTTGTTTCACAAAGTCATTGGACACCACAGGAGAAAAGGTGTCCAATGACTTTGTGTTTTGTTTTATTCATAGGAGAAGTGTCTGCTTCTCGCTTTCTGTTTCCTGTGAATGTGAAGCAAATCACTCAGCTATCCTAGACATACCCAATTTCACACCAGGTATCAATTTACAACTGCTGTTACTGGAGGGCAGGTATCTGGTAGGGACCAGTCCTGTGGCTGGAACCCAGAACCGTCTGAACCGCTGTTAAGGGCATGAGGATGAAAGAAAGAATCCCCAGAGCTGGCACTGGCTGGCATGCAGTGCGGTATTCATAAAGCTGTTCAGTGACATACAGATACCTGTATTCAAGGAGTCCTCCGGCAGGATTCGAACCCTTCACCCATCTTTCATCTTTCGTATCAGTTAATGTACAGGCTGCTGCACATTCCCAGCTGCTGCAGATTCATAGCCTACTAAGTTTTTGGCAGCAAGTCTGCCTGCCCTTGGGATGACCCCTCGGGAGAAACACCCTCTTTTCAAATTCAAATGGGTCTACAACGTGTGTGTGAGTTATCAGGCATCTGGCTAAAGTAGGGATTGTTTTTATAGAGCAAACACAGGGTGGCACAATCACATTCCTCCCAACTTTGCCATGTTAGCTGAACCACTACTCAATTACTGTACTGTAGGGAAGGGCAGAAAACAAATGGCCAAAAGAGAGTTAAAGTAGCCTTCTGTAATGTTGAGTGTCAGGACTGGCACTAACCATTTTGATACGGCTATTGATATTATAACACCTATCAGTGGAGACATACCGGAATTCATAGGTTCAAGTTTAAAATATCTTTAGCACAGACTAATCTACCTTTGTGGTCGTATGTTTTTTTTAATTATTTTATCTGACAGCTGGTGAAAAGATCAAATAAATGTATAAAACTTCTGCCCTTGAAAGAGCTCTTAAAAGGACTTCATTTCGGAAGCGTCAGTATGTTACAACAGACAGGAAGACTTAGGAAACAGCAGTTCCGCAGCTAGCAGGTAATATAAAACTTCTCAGGCAGTAGCTGTTTACCTATTACAGCAGTGCAGAGTATTTGAAACAAAACAGCCTCTGAAATCCTCTGACTCACTGTGTGCACAAGCTGCGGGCCCAGTGTTCAGTCAAGGCTCTCAGATAGACGGCCGATCCAACAAACATTCTTGCTGCTTAGAGGAGTGTTTTACGTTGGAAGCTCACTGTGTTTCTGGCACTGTTTTGAACATATTTGCATATTAGGCTTGTTTGTTACTTCTCTGTATAGCGTCAGAGAGCTTAGCTTTCCCTTCGTGTCAATTAGAATGCCCCTCTTCAAAGACGTTCAAAGTAGAGTAGCCCTGCCTGCATTGCAAGGATTTCCTGGGTTATCAGTTCATGCATTTAATGTAACAATACAGCAGATTTTGTGTGTGTTACATTGCTAGCCCTGTGTTTGTCAGAAGAGTAAGGCTAAGAAGTGTAATCAATCCCATCACTGTGTCCCTTTCTTTAATCGCCCCACCCTTGATGTAATCAAACAATACCTTCATGACTCACACTTTACTAAGATAGTACTCTTACAAGGAAAGATTAGGATCTTGTACAAATATTATATATTATAAAAAAAATGTCTTTATCAAAAGCGATAGGTTAATGACTAAGGCTGTTACGTTATTGAGAGGCCTAGTTTAAATTGAAAACAGGCTGATATGTTTTAGTGCATAAGAGTATTTACTAGAACTCCTGGAGAAATATCAGCAGTAGTTTTTTGTAATTCATCGTACCAAAAGAAATGCAACCCAGTTTCATATAGTTTCAACAACAACAACAAAAGTAATACAGTAATAAACACACAATTGAAATGTACTTAAGAAAGACAAGAGCAACCTTGTGGCCACAGACAATGCTACTGGTTTAATTATTATTGTACTGTATATAAAAAGAAAATAATCAAGACATGTGTTTTCTCTTTAAATAGATAATTAGGTCAGTTATTTTGGTGTGACTTTATTTCAGGTTAAAAAAAAACAAAAAACAAAAAAACACCAGCTTTGAAATGAAGAATTCTGATGAATTTCTATGTTTTCTTAGGGAAAAAAAAAACTACTACTAATAACCAGTGTTTCTTATTACTACAACCTGATAAATACCTCTCTCAGTCAAGGCAGATAAATAAAGGAATTGGGTCAGAGCCAATGGGCTTCTGGGAAATGTAGTTCTCCTAGGGCATCTTTGTAACTAGTCAGTAGCCTAGTGACTACAACTCCCAGAGAACACATGTAAATTCAGACCAGGCTGGGATTAGTGAATTATTTAAAGGCAGATTAGATTTAGCTGGACAGTGCAATGACTAGAGCAGACTGGCAGGGGACAGCTGCATGGCAGCCGATATTCAACTGTAAGTTAACTGAGCTGTTTTTTATTTCACACTTGTTAGTTAGTATTGGTAGCACATTATAAAGAATAGTCTGTAAGGCTGAGTAACATGGTTCTTAAGGTGTAATATGAATTGAATACTTTGTTCAATTGAACAGCAAATAATATCTGAATGTAAAGTGCAATGACCATTTGAGCGCTTGTTGCTTATTGTAAAGTATTACCACCTGGGGCACACGTATAAAAAGCAATCCTTTGGCTCAAAACATGACGTGCAGGGAATTCAATTCAAACTACCTCAACCAAGCTAAACTTTTGAACATTGTTTCAGGAAGAAAAGAAGAAACTAATATTAAAAAAGGCAGCATGCTAATCTCAGGGCTTGATGTGTGTGTGTCCTAAGTGGTTTCTGAGTGCTTTGTTAAGAGCTTATGGCGGGTGTCAGATGCCTGCTGAAATCCTGTTTATCCCCTCGAGCAGGTACGCCACAGGGAGCTGTTCTGTGAGCTTCCCCTAACAAACTGTCCCTCCCCCTGCCCTCAAACTGTACTGCATCACTACCTGGGAAGCCCCTTGTAGAAGTCCACTATGGTAAATCTGCACCATTGTTCTGTAGTGTCCCATGCTATTTGCATGACTATACTATTCTCATGGGCTTCACCATGCTTTTCCATACTCACCTGTGTTTTACCATGCTTCAATATCCCTATACTGTACCTCGACAGTTTTACCACAGTATAGCACTGTAAACTTTGATTAGCGTAAGGACACAGGGTGAGATGCTGGGTAGATTTTATTCAGTACCGTATTCAAAGCACCTTGTGCACCAACAACTTTAATATAGATCTAGAATATTGAGTTTGTTAATACTTTGCGTATTTGTTTTTTCATATGGCAAGCTAACAACCTCCTTTAACTTTAGATGTATCTAGTTTAAACACTGTTTATTTTTTTATTTTAGATATAGATTAAAAAGGAGATGTTGGCCCTTTTGCTGGCATCCTCCCACCATGTTCAACCTGATGAGCAACTGCTGCAGCTGGATCTCCAAGCTGCAGGAACCAGTCAGGTACCGTCTTTAATTGAGGTTACATGCAATAGATAAGAACTGGGATGGAACAAGGTGCGAAACAGTCACCACTGCTCCACAGCACATGAGCAGAACACACTCCAGGCATTTGCAATGACGTGGTCTCTGCCACAGAGTTTCCTCTAGAAATGATGTATGGGCTTCTATAGCATTCTACAGGGTTTGTGTCAAGGTAGGCCTGTACTATAACCTTTGCTTTTGGAAAGGCTGAACTGTTTAATGTATATTTCTGCCATACAGGCAAGTCACGCTGCTTGTGGTGGGTCTTGACAGTGCAGGCAAAACATCCACAGTGAATGGGATCCTGAAAGGTATTTATAATAATTATATAAAAACAACTGGGACTGGATTTTTCTTTGAGTCTGCATTCTTTAACTGTATTGTCACAATGTAATAAAAGTTGGGTACAGTAACACTTTTACCATGGAGTGGAATATCACAGGAGTAGTAGAGTATCTGAATATCTTCATTTTAGTGGTAAAGTAAAATCTCAATATCGGAACTGCAGGCCCACTTCCACTGATCAGAAACATCATAAAACCCATTACAATTTGTATACCCTTTATCTCATTGTAAGAAACAATTCATTAAAGTGACTAGCAGCATTGTGTAGCTTGTATTTACTGCCACCTAGTGGTTATTGTAGCTGGTCACAGTTGCACTCAGTGTTGGAAGGTGTCTGACAGTTCCCTGTATTTCCCCACTCCCAGAATCCCCGGGGGACAATGCACCCACTGTGGGCATGGTCAGGACTGCGCTGAAGGTGGACCAGTTCGAGGTGCTGCTGGTGGAGCTGGGAGGAGGGGTTCAGGCGCGGGGGCTCTGGAAGCAGCACTGCGGAGAGGCCCATGGGATTGTCTTTGTGGTGGATTCGAGTGACACCCAGAGGATCAAAGAGGCTAGGGACCTGCTGACAGACATGCTGAGGCACCCAAAGGTGTCAAGGAAGCCCCTACTGGTGTAAGAGCCAACGCAGAAAGACAACACCCGTAAAACTGTAAACACTCGGATAACTCTGAGACGGTTTTCTAGATTTGTGTTAAACTACATTCTAGTGTCAACTTGTATTTAATGAATCAAAACAGACTTCAAAAGCTTTCTGTAACTCATTCTATAACTTCATCTTTCTATAACTCAAGAGTACAGACTAATATAGATGCAATTAAATATACAATATTTAAATAAACCTTCTAGAGGATACATCACGTGCAGCCCTGTATTTATTGCTACAGAAACAAAGAGAGAAAAATTCAACGTGGGTGTTGATGGCCCAGTAGCCTGTGTTGATGGATGGACTGCTTTTTGTTTCAGGCTGGCTAACAAGCAGGACAAAGCCAGTGCCCTGCTGGAGAGCGAACTCATCGAGGTGCTGTCCCTGGAGAGGCTGGTGAACGAGAGTCGGACGCTCTGCCACATTGTGAGTGTGCCGGAGAGCCTGGCGCTGTCATTGTTACCTGCTTATCGTGTCATTATGTATTTCTGCGGTGATTATTTGCTTCTAGAGCTGGGCACTGAAGGCTGTGCCCCACAGTCAGCCTAAGGGAGTCTGATAGCCTAAGGGAGTCTGATCAGAAACTGGAATAGTTAGTAAGCATGGCAAATAATGATCTAAGCAAAAACAACAGAGAACCATGCAGAGAAGAATACAGAGAACCACACAGACAACCACGCAGAGAACCACACAGAGAACCACACAGAGAACCATGCAGAGAACCATGCAAAGAACCATGCAGAGAACAATACAGAGAACCATGCATAGAACAATACAGAGAACAATACAGAGAACAATACAGAGAACAATATAGAGAACAATACAGAGAACCACGCAGAGAACCAAGCAGAGAACAATACAGAGAACCATGCAGAGAACCACACAGAGAACAATGTAGAGAACCATGCAGAACATGAATAAACAGGAAATAAATGAAATATTAAGAAAATGCAGATGATATCAAGTTATACTGTTTTGAAGAATTACAGGTTTGATTGTCATCAACCTTGTTAAACGTGGTTGTTAAAGAAGTCTTTAAATGAAGTTTTGAGCCTAGGTCCCGATGGCAATATTTAATGCTGATGGGTTTGTCCTTGCAGGAGCCGTGCTCTGCCATTGCAGATGTGTGGCGTTGGTCGGACAGGAATAGACTGAAGGGACTGCGCTGGCTGCTGCGTGCGGTCACCCTGGACTACAGCGAGCTGTGTGTGCGCGTGACGAGAGACACTGCCCAGCCGGTGGGCTGGGAGGAGAAAGCGTGCAGCAGGAAGGGCCAGCGAGGGCGCAGCAAGCCCAAGGATGATGGGTGAACACACTATGACCACAGCAAACATCCAATAGGGGCTCCTTAGGGGCTAGATGGCACAGTAGGCCTTTTCATTTATCCACTGACAGCCAGGGTTTGAACCATAACTATTTATACTAGGTTCTGTGAAATGAATGCTGCCTGGTCATTTAATGTTCATTTTGCTGTTGACATCAAGACAGCAACACTACATCTAGGTCCACATTCACTCTGGACCATTTTAGTAGGTACTGAGTTACTTCCTGTGTCAAGTCATAAAGGAAATGATGGAGTGGGATTACAGGGGCTTCATTACAGTACATTAACATGTGCTGACAAACAGAAAAAAAATATACGTTTAAAAAATAAAACATAAAAGTAAGTTTATATCTTTATACTCGTTAGTTTGTGTTCTTTGTTCAGCAACATTCTTGTGTTTTTGTGCAGCGTTCAAGGCAGCCAAACTGAACTTCCCAAGACAGACAATTCCCAGCAGTGGGGGTACAAGCCCTTGCCCAACGGGAAGCTGCAGCCCATTGACAACATCATTAAAAAGGTATGCAGGGTCCCACACTGCCCCTTATAAAAACAACTGCAGGGGAATATGGCAAGGGAAAGAGAGCACTGGAAGAGCAATAATAATAATAATAATAATAATAATAATAATAATAATAATAATAATAATAATTTTACAGAAGGAAAATAAGCTAAAAAAGCGACTGAAAAAGAAAAAGAAAGTGAAGATTGAGGACGCGGAGGAGAATGAGAACGAGCAACACGAAAACCTTGAGGGGAAAGAGCCCGTGCAAAAAGAAGCGAAAGCCAGCGGGGCTAGCGGCGCTGTGTTGCCTAGCAACAGGGTGGGTGAAGTGCTCAGTAAAAACCCGAAAAAGAGCGAAGAGTTCCACGAGCAATCAGACCGACTGAGTACAAAAGAATCGCCAAAGAAAGGTATTCTGAATTTTAAGCACTGTTAAGCTGTTAGTTTCTCATTTTACAAATGTAAGTGGAATATTCCTCCTTAAAAAAAACAGGAGTTCATTAAATAAGCGAGTAAACGCTTTGTTGTGGTCCGCCCGCCCCCCTTCCCCCCCATTAAGACATTCAGGCACGCTCTATTTGAGATGTAACCCCAGCTGTTGCAGTCTGCTTAGGCTGGAGCAGCTGCAATATAATAAGAATGCGTGTTTTCATTTCAAATTTAGAAAAACTACAAAAGAAGAAGAAGAAGAAAAAGACAACAAAAAAGAAAAATAAAATAAATACTGAGGAGACCCCAACACACCCACAGCCTGTGGACCTTTCCGCGACATTTGGTACGTTTACGCAAACATTAAGAGATAGAAACCGAACAATTCACAAAGTGAAGCATGAATGAGCCAACCGTTTTATTATTTTTAACTGTTAAGTGCATCTGATTTGTTCCCTAATAGTGTTGTGCTACCCCGTGAATATCCCTCCACACTCACACAACAATATTGTAGACAGCTGGGGATACTGTTCAAACACAGTGTGCAGTGTAAAACATTCAAACATTGTGTTGTGTTTTCTTTTCATAGATCTCTACCGAAAAGCTATATTGGCCCTCAAAGCCAGACAAGAACAGAATCAATGAGAAGGGAGCATCACTTAAGACGCACCCTGTCTCTCTGCTTGCTTATCTCACTGCTTCCAGACTGCACACTGAAGATCAACAATGCATCTCTCTAATGCCTTGTTTTCATGGACAAAGGAAATCCAATTGTGTTTTCCTTTCTGGTACAATGTGTGTGTGTGTGTGTGTGTGAGAGAGAGAGAGAGAGAGAGAGAGAGAGAGAGAGAGAGAGAGAGAGAGAGAGAGAGAGAGAGAGAGACTAATGGTAACTATAACATCATTATTTTCAAAATAAAGTTTGACGCCACGGTAAACAAACACAGTTTATATTTTATATGAAG